>NW_026591711.1:732921-809653 GCF_907164565.1 Psammomys obesus | reverse complement strand
ACACACACACACACACACACACACACACACACACACACACACACACACTATAGAGGAGTTTGCTTCTGGCGTGATAGTGCTCATTTCACCTGTATACCCTCTATTCTCTGCAGGCCTCAATTTTGATCCCACTTTAATCCAGTGGGCCAGTGTTACCCTTCTTTCTGCTCTCTGGCTTGTGGAACTTGACCACATCTGGGTGATGGGAGACTTTTCTCATGTCTCTCTCGCCTCCCCCCACCCCAGAATTGTAGAGCTCAGTCCAGCTCAGTCCAGCTCAGTCCAGCTCAGTCCGGCTCAGTCCAGCCAGCCTTCTTGGCTCCTTAAAGCAAGGCAGGTCTCAATCACCATTTCTCCTCCCCAGGAGAAAAAGAACATTTAGGTAGGGCCATCAATAGGCTTATACCAGAACTCCATTCCAATACTTGGGGCCACGAGAGATCTAAGGGAGCAGCTCATTTCCTATGAGACCGAGGGAGGCCCCTTCCCAGTTAAACACAGTGATACTTTTGTTTTCCTTTCCTTACACAGGTAACAAATGAAGACAACCTCATAGTAAAATAATTTAAAATCATTCAGGGGAGCTAAAGCTGCACCATCCCTTTTCCAGTCTTCCTCTCAGAAGGAATGAATACCAAATCCATTTTCATCTGCAGCTTATTAATATCTTCTTGTACTGATATAGATCAAGACAAGTAAGTGTTTTTTACTCTATAAGATAGGGTTTTTATTCCTTGGGGTACATTTGTGACGGCTTGAGACAATTTTGGATGCTACAACTTTAGATGACAGTAATGCCAAGTGTGTAGAGGCCAGAGGTGCTGCTACAACATCCTAAGAGCACGGGACAACACACGCCCATACCTCAACAAAGACTTAATATGGCTCAAATGCCAGGAGTCCCAAGGTTGAGAAGCACTGAGTTCAACTGCATGACATCATCAATGACCAAGCAGATTCTGAAATTTAAGAAGGCATTTTCTAGTGGATAATTTGTGTGCACACCAGAACACACCATTTTGTGGTTGTTTCACACCAATGTGTTATACCAGTCCAGGAGTTGTTAGAAGATTCTTCCTATTTGTGGGGGACAGGGGGAAGGAGGGACAGAGCTCTATGTGGCTTTTCTAACTGCTCCACAATACTCTTGCTGAGAAGCCTCCATGGGGTCCTTTACCCACTCCCTCAGGGGGTGATGTTGGAGAATTCTGGTCCTTTGCTGCTGTGAATGAATTGCGGTGAGCATCTGGATTCCCATTCCCACTCGTGGCTAAGGCCTTGGGTGGGCCAAAGGACGCTGGGTGCTGAGAATCACAGAAAAGGGCCTGTGCTTTGAGGGAAGCAGGGACTCCTCAGTTCTGACTGGCACCTCCTTGGTCCTCTCAAGCAGGGGTTGCCTCTGGGTCACGTTATGCCTGTTACCTTGCACAGCAGAGGCCACCTCCTGCCACAGACATTTACAATGGAGCACCATGGGCTCTGAAATCCACGGTTGGGGTTCCAGTTCTAATATTCCCTCAGGGTGCTCTCTCCCCGGGAATAATTTGCCTGCCATCGAGGCCTCCAAGAGCTGCTGGGAGTTCTGGCACACATCTTTGTGCCCTATTCAGACACAGACACGTCATCATCAGCCAAACAAACCCCCATGTATTCTTAGCAATCAGTATTGTTACAGTCAAAGACGGAGAGCGGCAGGAAGCCTAGCTTTCCGAAAATGGCTTCAGGGTTTTAATTATCATGGAACGTGGCATGTAGACTAACCTGAGACAAAAAGACACCCTTCCCCACGTGCTCTGGGACAGCCGCATATTGTCAGCTGAGAGAGTAATTTATTTCCACATAATTGGCTCTATAAAGGGCATCTTCGGTGTCTAATTCCCTAAATAACTTGGACCCACTGTTGCCAGCTCTGACCCCACGAGAGGAAGGAGAGCCATAATTAATTGACTCATTTATGATTAATGCATCCTTGCTTTCCTTTGCTGCCAGTCTCCAAAGAGAAAATTGCCTAGCCTTCTGACTCCGCTTCCAAGGAACTAATTCATTTAAAATAAATAAAGAAATCTGGTTGACAAGCAAGGAGTCAGTTGTTCATAGACTCTCCTTGAGGCGGCACCTCTCCTGTGTGCCCGTTCATCTCGGAAGCTCATCTGAGGAAGGAGTGTGCGGCATTCTCAGCTATAGGCCCTTAGCACACACCAGGAAAGTCTTGCTTTTTAAGTCAAGTTTTGTTTTGATTTTAGTTTCCCATTTTTACCCCCTTAGTACCTAAGAAGGTACGTGAATAGACAGGAATTGAAGTGGAGGGACAAAGGAAAATTGGTAGAAAAAGGCCACAAAAGCCTCTACTTCTCTACAGCACTGACGTGATCTTGGGCCCGATCTGCTTTCACGTGAACTCTCCACGTGAATGCTGGAGTCTGAACTCAGGTGCCCCTGGTAGACCAGGAAATGCTTTGAATACAACTGTCCCACTCTGTTCTTAATGCAGAAAAAAAAAACATAACTTGGACCCAACTTACCAACATCTTTTTTTTTTCTTTTCTGCTCATTCATGGTTTTTTTGAAAATATTCTATTGTGCTTTTTTTTAAAGTGATACTGTTTGAATATAAATTCACGAACAGGGAGTGACTTGAGAACTCAGGGCCCAAATAGATCACCTTATATCCAGTGCTATTCTGTAAAACAGACACATACACAAAGCACTATCTCATTTCCCTTTATGCTTCTTTATCAAGTCCTCCTGTGTCCCCGTTTCTCTCTGTCCTGCTGGATAATAGAGTGCGTGTACGTATAAAGTGCTGTGCTGCCCACACCTCCCAGAGACTATCTGTAGCTGCCACTTGCAAGTTATACTATTAAAAAGATGTAGCATCCTGGTGTCTTTAACAGGGCATTCCAACAAATCCCTCAACACTAGGCTAGTCTACACCCCAAACCCCATTCCATCCTTCTCCCAACCCTGTCCTTTCCAGGCCTCTGATGCCTGTGTTGAACTTCTAGCTCTTTTGACTTAATTACACAACCTGGACCACTCCAGCATGGCCACAGGATCCCAGGAGCAGCCAACGGGGTCTTCTGTGTCCAAGTTACAGTTTGAAGCTTTATAAAAGTATAGCTTTCAGATCCCTTATAAGAATCACAAACTCCAAAATTCTGGTCCGTGTCTCGGTTTATACCTACAATAGCCAGTGAGGACAATGTCGATCATGAAGAGGTCATCTATAATCCCTTTCAAGAAGTCTGTCAACCCACAGGAGCGCATGTTCATGAAAGAGACACAAATTCACTGTTCACTGATCATAAAATCTTGAATTCTGTTTTGTTAGTAGTGATTCAACAATAAAAATTCAAACAGGTGTCTCTCGACTCAAGGATAAAGGCAACCAGGTATGAGCCATACCTCAAAGTGATGGGTTCAATTCTAAACCCATGGTGCTGTAAAAAACCACTTAAGCGGTTTTTAAGTAGGAACTCACTTTAGAGAAGTACACTCCAGTACTTGTGGTTTTGAAAACCCAGGCTCCTAGCAGATGACCCAAAGCACTGGCAAAGCTGTTGTCATCTCTCCACAGCAAGGACTCACAAACCCGGGCTCACATAGCAGAACCATCAAGGGAGCTTTAACAAATACAAATGTCCAGTTCCTGAGAGATTCCAGTTTAGTCTGGGGTAGGACCAGGCATCCAGATTAGTTCAAAGCCTTTGGGTGGTTCTCATGGTTACCGGGGTAGAGGCCTCCAGGGCTCACAGCTATCATTAACGGTCAGGGGTGCTGTTTCTTCTCTCTCCTTTGCCTCTCCTGGGGGCTTTCCTCTCAAGTTCCTTTTGACGGTTCTGTGAAAGCCTTCCAAACTCACCTACTCAATCAGCCAGTCTGAGCTTTGGGACACAGCATTGGGAGGATCGTGGACATTTTGCATAACAATTCATCGTTGGTAAGTCATTTAGCGTGTGCAATGTGCTGAAATAAAGGATTCTGAGATTTCCTTACCTGGCTTTCAGCGGCTGTGAGCACTGTTAGTCATGTGGCTTTCCATGCCTCTGTTTAACTGTCTGTGAAGTTAATAGGTAGCTGCAGTGCTGGATCAACTCTGAACTCAATATACAGCTTCTAAAGAAAAGAGCAATTGTCGCCTCAAAGATTGCAAAAATCCAATTAAGTATCACTTTCCCCTGCTGCTAGATAGACTTAGACCCTGGAAATAATGTTAATGACATCGCATGAACATCCAGGGCAGGCATCATGGCCCTTTTACTAGAATCACACCCCAGCCGACAATTAAAAAGAAAGCACAAGAATGTTAATGCAACCTCCTAGCTTTCTGTTGTCAAACAAAAATACTATGAAAGGCAGGGAATGATGAGGCCCAGAGAACAACTTTTTTATTAAAGAAATGTTTATCATTATTCTGGTTTTTCCTCCCCTCAAAGAGGAGGTATTCAAGGTCAGAGAAACAGATTACACAGAGATTTTCCCCAAAGGTGTATCATTTTGGATTCACTGCCCTGGTCTCTTTCCCCCTCCATGTGTTCTCCAATGTAATTAAGATATATGTGCATCTCTGGGCCTTGGGGGCTGCTGACAGACCGCTCTGCCGGCCACAAAGTGCAAGTTGCCAAAGGCAGATGCTCAATGTTAGATGGTGCCCCAGGCAATGCTGAGCTCTGGTGCTGCGCCACGTCGCTCCGCTGCTCCACCCGGGACCTGTGCAGACTACAAAGCGGGGTGTTAAATTAAACAGCTTCCAGACACACAAGAACTGGCCCTTTGATTCAGACAGCTGCCTCTCCTTTAAAAGATGGGGTTGAAGGGGCTTTGTCTGCTCCAACCTCCTCACACTGTAAGCCAAACAAGGCATCAGCGATGGACCGAAACCCAGTACCTCAGGACGTGACTGTCTGGAGACAAGGCCTTCAAAGAGATGATTGCCAGGAGGCTATCCAGGTGGGTCTAACCAACTTGATGGGTGTCCTTAGAAGAGGAGGCGAGGTAGATATACAAACAGGATCTAAAAGGTGGATGGCATACAGAGAGAAGGCAGGATGAGGACCACTCAGAAAGCAGCCTCCAGCAAGCCAGGCAGAGAGGCTGCAGAAGCCAGAGCTCTGGGTCCCTGCGGGTCCTTACACATGCAGAACTGTGATGAGCCACCAAGTATGTGACATTGTTATGACATCTCTACCAAGAACAGAGTGGCCTCTGTGTTAGTGTGAGTGAATGTTGTGTTCACAAGCAAACCTGCCCTCCCACTGGAGCAACTGGTCCTCTGCATCAGAGTTCAGCCAATTCTGCATCGAAAATGCTCTCAAAAGACCCGTGCCTATAATAAACACACACAGGGGGTCTTCTTCTTACCGTTATTTCCTGGGTAACTGTAATCATTAGTTACACTGCACCTATGTTTAGTGGGCCTATGTCATCTAGAGATGATTTAAAGTGCATAAAAATATACGCGTAGTTTATCTGCAGTGACTCCATTTCACATAGGAGACTTGAGCATAAAGGGTATGCGGAGGGTGCCGGGACAAATCCTCTATGGATGTTAGAGTGACTTCCGTTTGCAAAAGTGAGGCTAAGCTCAGGAGATGCTTCTAAAGAGCAATGGCTCCGAGAAGAGGGGCCCACTCTCTGTGACCCCTCCAGACACACTGCAATCCCCAGAGTCTGCCAGCTCCTGAGGGACCTAGCCTTCTTCAAAAGAGTGACCGGTGTCATTCAGAGCAGGGCAGCACTGAAGTTGATCTGGTATGGAGCTAAGAAGGCATCCCATAATCCTCACCTCGCTAGTGGTGAAAATGGGATGTAGCTGAGGGTCCCTGAGAGGGTTGTGCTGACATGCTCTCAGGAGGGTCTGCTGTTGTCAAGAGCAGCCTTGCGGGTGTGAGCCAGGGCACCATAAAGCCAGAACTGTAAGCTGACTCCCCTTGCAGGGAATGACTCATCATGGGTGGGAGTGGGGGCAGGAGGAGGAACCTGCCAGAGACCTGCCTCCTCACCCCGCTTCTGCAACACTGGAAGTTTCTCAGGAGACACTGGTCACAGGAAGTCGGATCTGGCTTAAATTTGCTATATTTACCAGCAAGAAAATAGATGCCGGTCAAATAAATGTTCTAGAGACCAACCTCTGCCTCGGTGTCAGAAGGGGGTGAAATGGGCAGGGGAGAAAATTTAACATTGCTTGACAGACAGTCATTACCCAGTTTGACCTCCCTAAATAGTGCCTTGTAAAATTTGCACAAGAACTCCCATAATAACTTTCATTGGTGCTATCAGAAGCAAGACCAAGACCAGGTTCGCAGCTGGAGCAGCATCCTTCCAGCCTTCATCTCTTCACAATGCTGTAAGGGAAGACCATAGGCCAGGCATGGTGGTGCAGGCCTGTGACCTTAGTACTTGGAAGACTGAGGCAGGAGAATCTCAACTTCAAGGTGTGCCTAGGCTACACAGTGAGACCTTATGTCAGAAAACTAATGGTGGGGGCATAAGATGTATGTTGTATTAAATTAAAAACTGAGTGTTGGGGTATGTAATGTTTATTATTAGCCCACTGATTATCACAGTGGTATTACTTAACCCACTATCACAAATAATAACACACAGGTAACTGTCAGATTTATAATTGCCTTTATTTACTTATTTATTTATACCTATAAGGTAGGTAGATATTCCTGCCTACCCTGTCTGAATCACCTCAACATCCATCTCCCAGCCCCCATCCAATGCCATCCTCCTTAATCCTCCTATCTTTCATCCATAATCTTATAATCTTGCTTTTATTTTTCATCTGGGCCTTCTCACGCCATTATTCAAGTCCTTCCTCCTGGCACCACATGGTTTCTTCTCCAGGCTAACCCGTCCTGGTCTCTTTTTATCTCCTCTCTTCCTCTCCATCTGTCCCCAGTGATTCTCATGATTCTCCCATCTTCCAAAGCCAGGAACCTTAGACACACCTACCCTATTCTGCCCCATCAAGGTACAGGCCGTTTAATGAACCAATCAGGTATAATGTTTTAGGCAGGTTTACGCAAACAAGGATGGGTGTGTCTGGTAGACAGTAACCAAATCTTGAGGGATAGTAATTAGCATTAGACCAACCTCCACGAGATGAAAAACTTGTAAATAAGGTAAACTAATTAGTCATGCTTCCAGAGGCTAAGAAGTGCACAATGAAGGCACTGATGGATTCAGTCTGTAGTAGGAATGCTTCCTAACCCATCAGCATGTCTTCTGTGAGCTTCCTTGGGCCTCTCATAAGGGCCTGTCTTCTCAATTTAAACACCTAGGGTTAAACAGCTTCTCTTGTTTAGTTTCCTGTTGAAGGTGAATTAAAATCTAAGCTACACTAACTTTTTTCAATAACCTTTCTCTTCTTTCCCCTTAGATTCTAAATGTAACTTTATATACTTGGGCCAGCAAGATGGCTCACATGGGTAAAGATGGCTCACCTGGGTAAAGGCACTTGCTGCTCAATTCTGACAACATGAGTTCGATCTCTAAGACCTACCTAACGGAAAGAGCCAATCAGCTCATGCAAGTTACCTTCTGACCTCGACACATGCCGTGGCACACGTGTGTGTGTGTGCATGTGCGGCACGCACACACATAGATAAATAAATGTAATTTAAACATATGTTAAAAATACCGCTGCTCTTAGTTTTGGTCTAGTTCCTTCTTTTTTCACTTCTAAATTTCAGTTTTCAGATTCTAAATTTCACACTACTACCAACCCTTAATAAGAAGAAAACAAACCATTGAATAAATCAAAGGAGTACTATTTGAAGGGTCTTTATAAGTTACAGTAAAAAGCATCTTGGCTGGGGAGATGTCTCCGTGGGTGAAACACTTGCACGCAAGTTGAGGACCTGAGTTCAAGTCCTGAGAACACACGTAAAACCTCATGAGGCAGTATGAGACGGTCTCAAACCAAGTGGAAGGTGAGAACAGTCCTCCAAGGTTGGTCAAATGCACACTGTGGCACACACAAGAGTAGATAAACACATGCACACACACACACACACACACACACACACAAACACATCACACACACACTCAAAGGAGAAAAAGATTAAAAGAAAAGCATTTCAAGACATTTAGGACTATGACTGCGCAAATCCTGAATCATATGTGCTGCATGCTGCAGACTGAAAAGCTGGGCTTTCTGTATCCAAGAAGTGGCTCTTCATTGTCAGCCTGGCTGGTTTGAAATCACATAACAGACACAGCTTCGGGCATGTTTACGAGAACATGTCCAGAGAGGATCAGCTAAGCAGGGAAGACCCACTCCAAATATGAACTGCATCATCCCATGAGCTGAGACCCCAGACTAAACAGAAAAGGGGGGGCAGCTGAGCACCCACCGGGTCCAGCTATGGATGAAATGCGACCAGCCACCTCATCCTGTCGCTAAAATCTAGAGCCACTTTCACTCCTTGCCTCTCCTGTTAAGACTGACTGTGAACCGAAAGAAACCCTTTGATCCTTAAATTGTTTTTGCAGGCTATTTAGTTGGCGCAATGAGGAAAGTCACACACTGGGCCCTTTACTGTAAGAACCATTCCCTTTTGAGCCTTCTCAGAAATCCACTCTTCTAAGAACCTTCCTTTTGGAGGAGGGTGGGCGGGTATGATGGTTTAGATCTAAACGTCTCAAAAGACACCTGTGCCAAGAGCTTGGTCCCCAGCATATGGTGTTATCAGTTGGTGGCAAAACCTTTAGAGGGTAAGACCCAGTGGGAAGAAGGAAGCTGTGTCATCGAGGGTTGCCCTGGAAGGTGAAATTGAGACTTTAAGCTCTGTCCCCTCTCTGGTTTTGAACTGCTATACATGAGCAGCTTTGCTCCTCTACAAACTCCCTGACATGAAGAACCACTTCCCCACAGCCAAAACCAACAGTCAACTGACCATGAACTTCAACCTCTCAATCCATAAGCCAAACAGATCTTTTTTTCTATTGTTGTTGTTGCTGCTGCTGCTGCTCTCGGAGATAGTCTCTCTCCATTCTGGAACTGGCCATGTAAATCAGGCTCACACTCACATAGATCTACCCGCCTCTGCTTCCCCAGTGCTGGGATTAGGGGCATGCTTTACCATGCCTGGCAACCTTTCAAGTCGATTGTCTCAGATATTTAACTGTAGCGATAGAAAACCAGCTAACATGGACAGGGCCACCTAAGTTCATTGAAAACCTTGGGATAGGTTTATAATTTATAATTCAAGTTCTATTTGTTTGCTTGTGGAGCCATAGTGTGACACCTGGTCCCTGGTATTTCGTGGGTTTATCATTAGTAACATGAGACCTGGCAGCAAAGAGAGAAATTAAAAGTGCCACGTGACAGCATTCATCACTCCCTTGATCTGACTTCTTCTCTCTCTCTTAGCAAGAATCCTGGCAAATACTTCTCAAAGCCAGATGGCTTTCCTTGACAGTCTTGTCAGTTTCCAAAACTGCATCTTTGATCTCCGGACAGGCCATCATTCCACTCTGGACAAAGCTGTATCAATTTTGAATCTACATTTGTATAACTTTTAATTTCTTGAATTGCATGATGTAGTGCTGAAACATGCTGAGCACTCGCCAGAGGACAGTACCATGTTAAGTACTATCAAGGAGTCTAATGTTCAGCCAGGCACGGTGGTACTCACCTGCCATCCAGCCTTAGGAAGCTGAGGTAAGAAGACCCTGAGCTTGATGTCATCCTGTGCTGCACAGCAAGCTCCGGGCTAACATTTAAAAAGTTAAGGTTAACAAGAGTTCTTTATTTTTAAGTTTCTAGAAGAAATATTTCATATTTTAGGTATGTGGATATTTTACCTACATGAAGATATGTGCACTGGGTACATGCCGGATGCGTGGGGAGGCCAGAAAAAGACATCAAAATCCCTGGAACCGGAGTGAAGGACAGTTGAAAGTCATCACATAGGTGCTGGGAGCCAAACCCAGAACTTCCATAAGAGCAACAAGTACTCTTAACCACTGAGCCATCTCAGCAGCTTCAGGCTTTTAGTTTTGGAGGAGCCTCTATACTGATTTCCACATAAACTACCTAGGTGCCCACCAACAGGGTACTGTGGCTGTTTTTAGCTGCATTGCTGATTGCATTTCTTGTTTTCTGGCTTATTTTCTGGTAACTATTCTGACTGGAGTGA
This sequence comes from Psammomys obesus, assembly GCF_907164565.1. NCBI lineage: Eukaryota > Metazoa > Chordata > Mammalia > Rodentia > Muridae > Psammomys > Psammomys obesus. The sequence goes on along the minus strand of NW_026591711.1, from coordinate 799,502 downwards.
GATGGAATCTCAATGCAGTTTTGATGGTTAGGGATGATGAATATTTTTCATGTATTTGTTTTCCATTTCTATTTCTTTTTATGTGCTTATTTTCCATTTGGTAATTCTATTGCCTTTATTAGGCTGACATTTGATTCCTATTTCTTCAGGACTTTCATCACAAAGTCATCATGAATTTTAGTAGACTTGTCTACATCTAATAAGATGTCATATGATTTGGGGGCTTAATTTTAATTATGTGATATATTGTATTTATTAGGCTATATGCATTGAACACTCTTTGAATCTCTAAAATGAAACCAACTTGATTGTGGTGCATTTTTTTTAATGTGTTGCTGATTTCAGTTTGCAGGCATTTTGTCGAGGATAGTTTTCATTTCCATCCATCCAGGCTATAGCTTCTTCATTTGCTATGTTAATATCTAATTTGGATGTCAAGGTTAAATAGTGGCTTCATAAATGAATTCCTCCCCTTCAATGACTGCTTGACTGACAGCTGTCAGACCCATCTTTTGTGCCTAGTTGCCTTACATTCTTTTTGTTAACTAAATTTTTATTTTTTTATATTAATTATAGTGTATTCACTTTGTATCCCAGCTGTAGCCCCTTCTCTCATTCCCTCCCAATCCTACCCTCCCTCTTTCATTTCCTTCCATGCCCTTCTCCAAGTCCACTGATAGGGGAGGTCCTCCTCCCTTTCTACCTGACCCTAGCTTATCAGGTCTCATCAGGACTGGCTGTACTGTCCTCCTCTGTGGCCTGGCAAGGCTGCTCCTCCCTCACAGGAGTGGGGTATAATCAAAGAGCCACTGAGTTCATGTCATAGACAGTCCCTGTTCCCCTTACTAGGTTATCCACTTAGAGACTGAGCTGCCATGGGCTACATCTGAGCAGGGGTTCTAAGTTGTATCCATGAATGGACATTGTATCTTTTGACTGAGCAAAGCAGTCTCCACTTTTATCAACCAACCAGGCTGTCATCCTAGCTACTTTGAACACTACAAGGACGCTTTGGGAAAAACATGCTCCATCTGTAATACCACTGCAACCACAGGTGCTGTTGGGTCACAAACCTCTGCACAGGAGGCCATGCTACAGTCACACTTGCTCTAGTCAGCACCAGGACTGGAAAATGTCAGTTCATCTACGACCTCCTGATGGCCCGGCCTACAGCTGCTCTGGGCCTGGAAACAGCAGTCCAGGGTTGGCAAGGAGGAAGAGTACCACCTCCACATCTCAGCAGAACTCCTGTGATCGACAGAAAGGGGTTTTATCTATGTGAGGTTTGTGATTGCTCTTATGGGGTAATTGTGATTAGTGGAACTGGAAGCTAAACAAGGCTGTGATTGGTGGAATTGTAATCCAAGCAAATGTGTTCTGGCCCCCTCTTCTAGCTATTTAAGCAGGTTGTTTGACACTTCTTTAAGGTTGGTCTGGAGGTCTCACTAATCCACCCCCCAGCGATGTGCCATTAGGCACAATGAAGTCTTTTCTTGAATGGCTTATTAGCTTGTGCTCTCTCTCACTGTCTGGGCTGGCTGAGCAAACAGGAAGCCAGAGTTTCTAGCCCTGGAAAAAACAGCCGTGGTGGGAGCAGTGACAAGGGACCACCAAGAGTTACAGAGCCCTGCAAGAGCTAGGCCCTAATGCCAAGAAGCAAGGAAGAGTTTCAGAAAGCCACCCAGAGCTAAGGCTCCCACCAGCTGAAGCTCTGAACTGTAACACCAGGAGGTAGCTGAAGAGTCCCAGAGAATGCCCAATGATAGGTAGACTGCCAGAGGCTAGGCCTGTGACGAACAGTGGAAAGCCGAGTGCGTGGGAGCTGTGACTAAGCAAAGATGAAAGCCAAGATTATAAGAGCTCCATGCTTCACTTCTGAAAAGAGTGTGAGAGAGAAGTCAGGGGTTAAAGAGCTGAGAGTACCAAAGCCCAAACTCTGATGCCAGAGCAATAAGCCTCTCATTTCAAAGTGTGGAAACATAAGTCTCTAATTCTTGAGGTGTGGCTGTCTAAGCTTCCATACTTGGAAACCCTGTTTGTTAGGCCCCAAGGAGTCGGGAGCTCCCTTGGTCTGTGACGTCTATGTGGACAGAACAAGAAACTCCCCATTCGTGACAGTTACAGCAGACACTTTTATTTATCTGAGATATAAAGTCTTTATCCTTCTTTTCCTAAACATTTCCCAGTTGTGATAATTCAGGTAAATAATTAAAAATAATAAATAAAATAGACAAAATACTGTTAGGATCAACCTAGATGAAGTCCCTCAAGGCTCAAAAGAGGGAAACTGAAGTCAGAAGTTAAATCCAGGCTGAGGTGGCAAAGCCTGAACTACAAACCCCTACCCTACACCGAGGCCCATGGTTAGGGGAGCCAGGGACATTTAAATGAGTAGATCAAGTGACTCTCTATGTGAGCCTGGGGATTCTTTAAGCATGTCAGGCACCATCCACTCAAGGTGGATCAAGAGGGTCATGGCCAAGAAAGCAACACTCAGTGATTGCATTGGGCTTTGAGAAAGGACGAGGAGGTTAAATGTAGGCTGTTGTATCAGTGTTATCTACCGTAAGAAGTCTAAAGGTGAAGCACCATCTGTGTGTAGTCCAGGCTGTCGGTAAGAAACACCCCGGTCCAGATCCAGGGGTGTGCAGAACATGAGAGCAGCAGGCATGTGCAGTGGTAGAAATGAATGCATGGCGGCCAAGAAACACTTCATACCCGCCCAGCTACTTCACTACTGGCCCAGAGACGGGCAGGGCTGCTGTGAAAGCCAGGCATGGCTGGATGAATGCATCAGCCATGTGTTATCTTATTTAGCCATACTCCTTCCCAGAGCAGTCACTTGATACTTCCTGAGGTGTGACTGTCTCTACGTTAACGCAGAATTACCTAACTCACACAGGCAGAGAAAGCAGACATGCATATGAAGCTATGTGGTTTTCCTCTAGCACTGAGAATTGAACCAGGGTCTTGAGCATGTAGGTAAGTATGCTACCACTCAGCGCTGTTCATAGCCCTATGGTTCAGTTGATGGTGTGTGTGTGTGTGTGTGTGTGTGTGTGTGTGTGTGTGTGTTGTGTTGTTGCTGCTGCTGTTGTTATTGTTTTGATTTGGTTTGTACACAAGACTATATGTTGCTTTTGATGGAAATGAAATGAAAAAACCAATGCTTTATTATAAGTTTTGTTTTTGAACTCTAGGCTGGGCATGGTAATATCAGCACTTGGGAGGGAGAGGCGGGGCCATCAGAAAGTCAAGGTTGCCCTCAGCCACACAATGTGTACAGGTTTAGTCCATCCTGGGCTACATGGGACTCTGTCTCAAAAAACTGGAATGAGGCAAACAAAGAAAGCATTGTGTACCTCTGACATGACTGTAAACTCCCATGTTTCCCACTGCTCGAGTTCTGTCTTCTGGGGTTCAAAGGTCGCGTGCAGCCTGCCCTGACTACACATTGACTCCCTGTAGGAGGACGGGACTGGCAAGTGTGTTTCTCAGATACTGGGGAAGTATACTGTAAGTCTGAAAGGATGAGGTCCTCCCCGTCCCTGGGACAGATTCACACCTTAATACCATGACGGCAGGTGTCATGGGGTCTTCTTAGGAATCCAAAATGTTCACTAAGAGCTTGGACTGACTCTGGAGTCAAATGTCCCACCTGAACCCACCTGGTGAAGGAGTCGTTCTGTGTCTCAGTCCCTAAAGTGTAAAGGAAGGAATGAGAAGAAAAGTCCCAGGCAGAGGTGAGTCAGAGTGAGTTCTGTGGGTCTCATTGCAAGCTTTGCAATCAGGGACATAGCTCAGCTTCTTGGAGCTTCAGCTCCCCCTCACCAGACCCCTGTCCCCCAACTGACAATCAGAAACCTGCCCTTCCCATTCCAAGCATAGGCAGACAAACTAAGAGGGTATATGGAAACTCCAAGGATCTGGGCCAATGTCAGTTATGATTTTTACAGCACTTTCTATTTTATTCTGTCAGGCCAAGAGCAGAGCTATGCTGCCTCATTTTTAGGAACGCTAAGAGGCCCAGAGCCTCCAACTCCTCTTGTCAATGTCAAAACAAAAGAGTGACTTTGGCAGCATTTCAGCCCCATGGTGTGGACCGAGCCCGGGAACTTGGCAAGGCACAGGCTTGCCCCTGTGGTGACTGCCGAACTCTGTGGCTTTTAGATAGAAACCCACGCAGTTCTGCCCAGATGACCCAGCTGCAACCAGAGGCATGGCTGTAACTCCAGAACACTTGAGAGTTTTTAAATGCCATGTTTTTACAGTTTCCGAATCAAATAAAAACTGCTCTGTGCATTTGCCCACCAGAAATTAGTAGGACGCCACCTCTGTCGCCACAGCGACACCCTGCTTTCCTGCATGGCTCTCACAAGATTCCCTGTCTGGAGGAGCATAGGTCACCTGCCTCCGTCCAAAGTAACCATTGGTCCCTGCTGCTGCCTTCTGTTCTGGGCAGGCTAGGAGAGCCCCCAGCCTGGGTGATGACAAAGACGAGACCATGGGCTCAGAACTGTAAACAAACTTCATTTTCTAAAACTAGCTGCGCAGAGAGACAGAAAAATGGGAGCCTTAATAAGCAAGCAGTCAGGAAGGTACCCCACAGGCCTCCCTAACAGGTAACACGGCGGCATCTGCCTGCATCCCAGTGGTATCAACCAGTGTCGGCTGAAACCCAAAATGTAAACCCTCAAGGACCTTACAAGTTAGCCGAGGTGGATAGTGAGCAAGTGCTTGTTCGCATGTTGAGGGCCATACAAGGCCCGCGGGCATGTAACAAGGCGGTCAGCCTGGGTCGGATGCCCAATGATGGGTCACTTCCTCTTGGAGAGATGATTACTTGTGCCAAGACCTGAAGGAGGTGAGAAATGGGCTCAGGAAGCAGAGACAGAAGAGACTACTCCCAGGACAGGCAGCTGCAAACTCACAGGGAGCCCAGCTTTCTAGATCCTGAGGGAGCCGGTTGTTCTGGATTATGGAAAAGACTTGAGACGTCCTTCTAGGTACAGTTGGAAGTCTCTAGATGGCTTCACACAGGGCGTTAAAGAACATCCACCAGCAGTACAGAGAGAGAGTAGGATTAGAGCAGCATGGGGACCAGCAGGGAAAAGGTTAAGGTGATATTAGGGGTAGCCAGGCCTGATGATCACAGGAAGGGGATGGAGAGAATCAGGTGAACTGCAGGAAAAAGAACGCACAGGGCTTGGTGGTTGGCAGGCTAAAGGAAACAAGGGGACAAAGGCAGCTTGAGTTTTTTTTTTTTTTTTCCTTCTGCAAAACAATAGCTATTGTTACTTACTGAGAGCAGATACTTACACCAGCTTGAAGGAGCGTGTGGTAAATTTCGTTTGGGCCAGGTTTATAGTTGGTAGAAAAGCCAGATATGGGACTGATAAGCAAAGCTGGCGTTCACAGCAAAGGTCAGTCTGGGCTCTGTTGTTTCCTACATGGTGAAGATAACAGATTCCCAGGGATTCTAAGAGGTCGTATTAATTGAACAGTCAGCATTCGCTTTTAATTCAAGGTGAGAGATACAAAAGTCAAAGAGACTTCAAAACACTAGTAGCTCATCACCTGTGCCACATGACAACCAGACAATGCTCTGTCTAACCCGGCTTCCCGAACAGAAACAGCCCCATGAAACCAAGTGTCAGCGATTCGTTTGGAGAATTGAATGATGGCAGCCCCCCCCCCCGCTTTGTTCCAGTCTCTTCTTCACTTACCTAGTGATCAACTATGATCTAAAAATATTGAATAGAAAGTTCCAGAAATAAACAATTCATATGTTAAATTCCAAACTATTCTGAGTAGTGAATTGAAATCTCATATCACTCCAGGAGGTGAATAGCCTTGGTCCACTGTTACCGTCCTCTTCCTCCCCATCAGTTACACAACACTGGTCTGGCTTCAGTAATACTGAAGTATTTAAGTATTTGTGTTCAGGTAACTTTGATTTATCTCGTTATGGCCCCAAAGCACAAGAGCAGTTACATTGGCAAGTGTAATATGTCATAGAGAAACCAGAAGAGGATTTCCTTTAGGTGATGAGATAAAGGGTCAAGACTTAATAAAGAAAGAAAGCAACAATGTGATGAGTTTATAAATAATTTGACAAGAACAAATCCACCTATAAAACTGTAAAGGAAAAAAAAAATCTAGTTTCCCTGTGGCACTTTAAATTGCAAAAGCCACGGAGAACGTGAGTGTCCTTAAGGGAATGGCGCGTGATTTGGACAGTGTATAACAGTTTCTACACATTGAAGTAATCATATGTAAAATCCCTATGCTTATTACTTGTAATATTAGGACCTCCATTGTTAGAAGCTATTGATCAGTTCAAATTACTTATTTTTCTGCTGCTGCGCATGACCTCGCTCACTCCCCAAAACAACTCTAAGAACTAGACGATAACCATCCCATTTTACACACAGAGAAACTAAGCCTGAGAAATGTGAAACACAGGGTCAATTGAGCAGGAGTCCCCAGATACAAACCCAGGATTTTGTCTGGCTCCAAAATTCCAGTTCTGATTTCTAGTCGATGGTTTCCAGGCAATAGTTTCCGGGAGGTTACCCCAGCAGATGGGCCTTTTCTTCCTGACATTTGGGAAACAGGTTCCAAGGCAAAACAACTAATCACTCTGGCAATTGCCCCATCATTCTGCCAACACTGTCAACTCCTGCTAAGAGCTAGGGTCTAGAGAGATGCCATTCACACAGAAGGATCTGTTGAGTTACTTGTTCAAGATCTAACAGCTAGTAATGGCAGAACCAAGATTCAAATCCAAAACATCCCAGAATAACTCACCCTGCCAAACCTCACGGCTTCTTTGTGGGGTGAGGATTAAATGGTGATGTGTGCAAAGCCAGCACAGTAAGCGCTCGGTTAATGCTATGCCATTAGTTTTATTATTGGGACCATTAGCTAAACACTGAGGAAGATGACGACATTTAAAACCAAAGCAGAACAGTGCGACTTGAAAGAACAGACTTCTGACCTTTTTAGAAGTGTCTTGTGAAAAGAGAAATGCTATTTACAAGACAGGATCTTACAACTCCTCCTGGAGGGATGGTGCCTCTTGAAGCAGCTCACTGACGCACACAGCTCTGTAACTGGAAGGGGAGCTGAATGGCCCTGCAGACCAACCGCTGAGGGAATTCCCCACAGGGGCCCCCACCTCATCTCCACCTCCAGGCTCATCAGTACGCTAGTCCATGAGCTCCCTGCCTTTCTAGCAGATGAACTTAAAAAATAAAATAAAACAAAGCTGCATCTTTTTGTGAAAGAGAAGAAAATAAAACTACCTTAAATGCCTTAGGTGGCAATGTGAGTCCTACTTTTAAATGCTAGAACCAGTTTGAAGAAGGTAGGGCAGAGGGACTGTGGGCGGGGCTTTGGATCTTCTGACCACATCAGACTCCTCCTCAAAACACCATGCATGTATGTACAAACACACCCGTGTGCGCGCGCACACACGCACACACACACACACACACACGAACACACATTTGTGCACACACCTGTACGCATACACCTCTAGAGAAAAGCAAATGTCTTCATGAGTCTGTGAGTCTCTAACAAATTGTCATAGGCCAGGAAAATCACAGACCTGGGTAATTAATTTTCCTGGTTCTCAAGATTGAGAAGTCCAAGACCAAGCTATTGGCCAACTCATGCCAATGAGGGTTTGATTCTCAGGGTTCCTAGCCAGCCCCCTTTTCTGTGTCCACACATGATAGGATGGACAAGGCATCTCTTCTCAGCTCTTTTTAAGGCTGCTGGTCATTCCCGAATGACCCCACCTCCTAATACCATCGCTCTGGGGACTGGAATGGCAATATATGAATTATGAGGATCATAAACATTCAGACTGTAGTATCAAAGATTCCATCTTGATCATCATCATATCCCCACCACCCTGAATGCTAAATAAATACTGTTTAGATAAAAGAAAGAGTCATCTCTATTACTATACTATGCAGAAAACCATCTCCTCCTCTTACTGCCACCACCCAAAACTTCTACTTCTTGCTCAAGAGGTGCCTTGTCATTGTTCTGGTCCCCAACCTGCCTTTTATCATGCACATCTGTAGTAGAAGTTCTGTTGCATTCCATTAGAATGATTTCCCATGAGACAGGGACCCCAAGGTCTTATATCTGACATATTGTGGCCAGCAGGTCTTATGAATGAACCAACGAAGGAGACTTTAGTACCACCCCTTTGTTCATTGTACCTGTCCTCCTAGAGGACAGAGACATAGTCCGCTAACTGATCAACCCTCTGGGAAGAGTCGTCATATGCCCTAACTGTGTTTGGTCGGGGTTTTAATTCTTCTTGGGCCATAAAGGCCTTTGGAAGTCTGTGATATCTATGGACGTTTCCAGGGACTGTGCACAAAATAAAAAGCACGCGCACCAGATGCACAGTAGGGGGGCTCCGTCACTTCCCGGCTCTATGACCTGGGCATATGTCAGCCTCACTGGATCCCAGTGAATGTGTGAGAAAAGGCAAAACTTTCTGCACACTGTCCTGGCTTCAGAATGCAATATGGTCATGAACCTGCCCAAAGCCAGAGGACACACTTGCACTCGGTGGGAGTTCTGTACCACTCCGTTTCCACTCGCCATCCCTGCCTCACCCCTCCCACTACAGCTCCTGTCCCTAGCAGGGACTCCAGAACCGAGTCCCCCACATTTTCTCACGTCAGCTTCTTTCATCTCTGCCCAATACTCAGGCTTCTTCCCGGGCTCAGCCAGCCTAAAGACCCAAATAGAAAGGGTAGCAACTGCCCCAGGCTGAGCTGACACGCTGAAGGCCTGCCAGCAGGCAAGGCTAGGCAAGTTGTCCTTGGCCTCAGAGCTCCTTGGTAACACATTCAGAACGGGTCATCTCAGTGCGGGCGGGATCAAGCGGACACATCTGCCAATCGCTGTTAGTTCTCTTCCTTGCACATTTCTTCAAATGGGAATAAGTTAACAAGAAGGTATTCACAGGATGGTAAATACCGCAAGAGAAGGAAAAAGAACAAGATGAAGGCTTTGTCACAAACATCACTTTTTTCCCCCAGTTTTATTCCCCCCGACAAACATGTATGAAATGAGATTTCCCAAAATCAGTGAATGCTGCTGGATGCTGCATCTGCTTTGGGAAGAAAAAGGGGTCTCCAATGCTCAAAAGGCCTCCCTGGGCACATGGCCTTCCTGAGCATGTTGCCTTCCTGAGCATGCTGACCTCCTGAGCACGTGTTCTCTCTTGGCACGTGGCCTTTCTGGGCACATGGCCTCCCAGTCTTTTCAGGAATCCCTGAGCAGTCCCGAAACCCAAGTAGGGTCTTGTGGGATTTCTCAAATCGCTTCCATTTATGTGAAACAAACTGTGACTGTCTTCCAACACGCAGCCATCACCACCAACGCCCCTCCTGCAGAGCAGACAGCGTGCTGTGGGCACCGAGTGTGGGCTTGGAAGCAGCTAGCTCAGCCACTTCCCATCAGACAAGACTTCGATAGGTCGATATGGTTTTTACTTTTTGAGCCTCAGTCTTCCACACTTGTAAAACAGAATTCTAACTAGGGGATTCTGAGAGCTTAGACACTCAACAGCTCGAGCACCTGACACACAGAAGGACTCCAGTTTAAAAACAAAACAAAGCAAAGCCCGATGGTATTCTTTACAGTGGGCCACAAAAGATCAAAGGAGGGAACACGGTCTGAAGAGGAAGAAGCTAAGAAAAATGAAGCAACAAGCAAGAGGAGAAATCCAGATGAGAGCCCCGGAGGGCAGAGGGTCACAGGGTGTGCAGCCTGGCAGTGGAGGGGATGGTAAAGAAGGATGGTTAAAAGGTGATCTGTGTGAAATATGAAAACAGCAGCTGTTTTTACAGAGCAGGAGACTTGCACAGGAGGCCAATTAAAATCTGCACCCCAACCGCAGCAGCAGCCTCTCCTCAGTCTCGGGGTACGCTGACACCCCAACAGCCTTGCTCATGGAAAGCCTTGGGGGAAAGTCCCCTCACAGGGGAAGGCAATAATTAAAATGTCCGGAAAAGAGGATGTTTCTTTGGCTATGAGATTATTTTAATTTTTCAATCTCACTTCCTCGACCTTCATAACCAAAACAGCCCATAACTCTCAGCACAGATGGAATCTGTTCATTGTCGGTTATCTGACCCGGTTATAAGCTCGGTTTCCCATTGAGATGTAACTAGAGGCTAGCCACCCCAGTAATAAAGGGGGAGGCCTGGTTTAGTCTCCTGCTCCACCGGACCTTTAGGAGGCTGTTCTCCTTAATTATACTAACAAGAACCAATTGTGCTTCTGCCCTCTTGCCACAATCTTGTCTCTCCTCCCCACAGCTAAGGTGCTTACAGGGCTCTGTGGAAACCCAGGCCTGGGCCTCTAGAAAGAATAGAAGGAAAAGCTAGAAGTGATGCCAGTCTGGATCCCTCAGGAAAGGCTGTGGACCCTCGGTGCTTACAATGTCCTTATTCTACCCAGGGAAGTCAGGTGTCCTTGCTGAACTCTGAACTCGAGGCTCACCGCGGCCCCCGGCCTCATCTCTTGCGTCTTTTGCTTGCACCGTTCAGAGCAGCAGGGAGAAGTCCAAGTCAGGTTCTCTTACAGATTTGTGCTACATCTGAAAATGCCAGCAAAACAGAGCGTGAGTCCTCCGTGCCTGTGCGGAGCTGGTGTGACTTGGGCAATTCTCTTGTCTTCTCAGGGACTTAGTGTTCTGGTTAGCAAAATGTGGGTAATACTTTCAGGGGGTCACACGAACAGGAGATGAGATGATGAATGTCCAGTGTCCCAGCACGTGCCACCCGAAGGAGAGTAACTTCCTGCCAGATGCCCACACTGCCCACTAGGTTAGATACGGGGCGCAGCAAGGGAGAAGGCAAGGCACTTCCCACCTCAAAACAGCTTTCACCCATATTAATATACCAATAAGAGAATCGCTTGTGTCAACAAGCTCTTATTACAAATGCAAATCACCCCTGCGGCGAGCTTATCAATTCCCACCTTAGTATGAATTATTTAAGTCGGATCAGCTTCTTTAGAGTCTGAGGCTTCAGTCTTGTGATTATGGTGCAATGTCCTTTCCAGGAAGGAGCACTTGCAAGGGGAGACACAGAGCAGCCAGAGTTTGGCAGCTAGCTGGCTAGAAGTCAGTCCTGGGCTGCAGAGGAAACAGAAGGGGGGAGGGGGAGGGAAGGCCCCAGGAAGTGAAGCAGAAGGACATGCAGTCATGTCCCACTCTGTCATCATGTCTTTGGCTCTGGAGGCAGATGAAATGCCACTGACAACCACCAGGCCTGCTGCCTTTGGCACATTAGCTGTGGACTGAGACATCAGGACACATTTGTCAGGCTGTCCTGTCAGACTTGCCCTGGTTGAGCCAGAAAGCTCAGGACAGCCTCTTTCTGTTCCCTCTGTTCCCATTCAGACCAGGTACCTTCCCTGCAGAATCCTTCTCTGTCCCCTGCTGAGGTGAAATTAAAAAAAAAAAAAAATCCTGCATCACATCACCAGACAGTATTTCCACAGCAAGAGATGGTAGAATCATCCACCGTTGCTCTGTTTTCCTCACCGTCCTGCCTGGATGTGCCATTTCCTCTGTCTTCAAGCCATGGGATCTGAAATCACAGATGTGTGGGCAGATTGTAAGTAGGGCAGATAGGGCCAACCCCAACTAGTACAATGAAGAGACAATGATCCACAGGGTTTTACCCTTCCACAAATTCCAGGGGCTAGCTAAGACCCAGGCCTAACAACTGAGTCTCTTGACTCTTCATTCCAAGGTGGTGTCTTAGTACTCAAAGCCTTTTGAATGTTGCTTGTTTCTTTGTTTGCTTGTTGAGATAGGCTCCTACTGTATAGCCCAGGACTGCTCAAATTCAGAATCCCCTGCCTCCACTATTCAATGCAGGGATTACAGGAATGAGCCATCACAGGACTCAGATCTTACAATAAACCTTTAAGCCACTATGTAAAAAGCACCTCCGAGCTTCGAGCAAGGGTATAGTGTTATGTTGTGTAGGCAAATTCAGCTGGCCTTCCCGTGGGGACCCTTAGGGTCCTGACAGCATGTTATGTCAGTACCTGTGTCCTATGACATCATCTGGGCCAGGTACTTAGTGACCTGTCAGCCACTCTTCCTCTCTCTTGCTCTTTTGCTGTTCCCTACTCTTGCTTTCTCTCCCCTCTCTCTGTTGGAGTACCCCCCACCATGTCTCTCTCTCCCCATCTCCATACAATAAACCTGGATTTAAGATTGGCTGTGTGCGTGGCATTTTTATCTAAATCCTAGCATGCAGGAAATGCCGCCCTGCCACTGCCAGTGACTGCTCGGGACATGGTTAAAACCTTCACCTCTGCAGCCCTCATGTCTCCCCACTGTCAAATGAGGGAGGTATGGATAATCTCCTAACGCTGAAACATATGTGTGTATGTGTGTGGAGAGAGGAAAGTGAGTGGGGAGGAGGGCTGGAGCTGGGGAAGGGGAATGCCCCCACAATCATGGCATCCACCGAAACATCCCATCCTGTGCTCTGAGTCTCTGCAGGACTCAAATACCCTCCGTTGTGAGCTTCACTGCCAGAAACCTTCAGTGAGGCCCCTCCCTTCCACATTCTCATCAGGGCATGAGGATCTCTTGGTCCACTCCTAAAGAGCAAGCAAGTATCCCTTGGCCACTATGGCAGCAGGCAAGCAGATCCCAATAGCAGGAGCCAAACACAAAGAGGCCTTGGTGACAGGCTCAGGACTCTCTTTCTAGTGGCAAGACTTTAGGGCCTCAGACTTCACAACTAGCATCAGAGGAAGTGAGTGCTTTAGTGTGTGCACACAGGCAGACTCACAGGAGGACAAGAGTGGGCCTTGGGAGCAGAGGCCCAAGGTTGGGGCTCAGGACTCCTGCAGCTTAATCAAAATGGCAGCAAAGGGCCATTTTTGCCCAATATCCTTCACCCTTCATCTTCTCCGAGCATCTGCTCTCTGTTCCTGATGCCGACCAAGCCCATTTATGAAAACATTTTTTCACATAAAGTCCAAAAATACAAATAGACATGCACCATGTGTCCTGTGATGATGGATCTCAAGCTGGTTTTTGTGACTATGCCTTCCATGGCCTTAAAAGAAAAGTCATGTGATTCTCAAACATCATTTACCAAATTTCAATCAGAATTTAAGAGATAACATACTTACTCGCAACAGACAAACTTGCAAGTGGGATCAACCCAAATACAACAGATGAATGGAGGAGCAAAATGTGGTGTTGATACACAATGGGATGATCCAGCACGAAACAGATTGCAATTCAGGCACCTGATTGAACCTTGAAGACTATGCCAAGTGGAAGAAACCAGACACAAAAGATGAGCATAGCACGACAACACGCAGATGAGCAACCTAGAGCGGGCAAACTCGGGGGCAGAGGGGGGCCTTCAGGGAGGGTGCGTATAGGAGACATGTTTACCAATACGGTTTCTGCTCAAGACAGTGGAAAAGTTCTAGAACTGGATGGGTGATGGCAGCACAATGGCGTTACTCTACCCTCTGTCACTGAACGCACGCTTAAATACTGAACACTAAGTTAGAGATGTTTTATCACTAAAAAGGATAAAATGCCTGCCAGCATTCCCAGGACCTTCTGGAGCAGAATGATAAAGAACAGAAACAAGAACCAGAAATCAAATCCCCAGAGACGGGGACATCCCCAAAGAGTAGGAGCACCTCTCCAAGGGAAGCTGGAAAGCATTTCAGTGTCGCCCCGGTCCTCTGATCTCCTCGTTCGGACCGTGTTTATCTCCAAAGGAGTCTGCATTTGAAATAAATTCAGGAGTTCCTCCTTTATGGATCTGCACCCACAAAACCTCCAGTAGAAGACAGATACCAAAATAGCCGTCACCCTAAGGCCAAGGTTAAACTCAAGATTATTTCTAAGTCAGTCCTGGACCACTGACTCTCTTGGCCAGCGACTTAGCATTAGAATTGATCGTGGGGGAGGTTCTTTTCAATTTTCAGGTTTCATTACTTTTGAAATGAACCCAGTGCACCCACACTCATTCACAAGAGGTGCATGTCTTCCCAGTGACTCTCAAAAAGATGATGACCCATTACAGGTGTGGCTGCTGAGCAGTTATCCCTCTGCCGCTCTGAAATAGTCTCACGCCATTTTGATCCACGTCCTAACAGCCGCGGCAGGGAAGTGAGAACATCATCTAATTAATTTTTAGCTCAGTTATCTGGGCAGCCGGCTGAATTCTAATCTTCCCTTTGTCCAGGGAGTTATGATGTGATTGGAGAAGGCAGACAGGGCAAGAACAGGCTCCAAAAACGTTCATGAAATTGTCCGATGCTCTCCTCCTCAGCAGGCACCTTGAGCCGCTCCATGTTTGACTCTTATACTTGCCCCTCATACAACAGTGTCACTCAGGAAGTCACCTTGTGAGGCAAAGCCCAATGTTAACACAGCCCAGGCACACTGAGTAAAAGCATCTCAGTTGCATCCTTTCCCTGGGGAGGTAACAGGTTTCCACAAATTTGGTAGACGTTTTAGATGTCCAAAATCTGTCAACATATTGGCTGAGCTGTGCACCCCTGGCTTTAAGGGAAAAGATGACTCCTCTCTTCAGGGGCTGCTAGAGCTTCATGGCTCTCTCTCTCTCCCTCTCTCTCTCTCTCTCTCTCTCTCTCTCTCTCTCTCTATATATATATATATATATATATATATATATATCCCCTTCTCCCTCTCTCCCTCCCTCCCTCTCTCTCTCCTCTTCTCCCTCTCCCCCCCTTTCTTCCTCTCTCCCCTCACCCCTTCATAAGCATTTTAGTGACTGCATTTAGGTCCCACCCAGTTAATCCAAAATAATCCCCTCAAGAAGGCTTTAATTTAAATCATGTCAGCAAAGCCCCTCTAACAGTAATGTTTCAGGTTTCAGGCGAGGGTTAGGGCAGCGGTTCTCAACCTTCCTCCTAAAGCTGTGAGCCTTTAACACAGTTCCTCATGCTGCAGTGACCTCCAACCATAAAATTATTTTGTTGCTGCTTCATAAGTGTAGTTTGCTACTTCCGTGAATACTAATGTAAATATCCAATGTGTGACCCTGTGAAAGGGTTGCCGACCCCCTCCACACACACAAAGGGGTCTGGACCCATAGGTTGAGAACCACTGGATTGGGATGTGGCATCTTCCAGGCAGCCATCCTCCTGTCTATCACAGCCCCGTCTCTTAAAGAAAAGGAAGCTTGTTTTCACACACTGACCAGGATATGACCAGTCTATAAAGGTGATCTATATGGATATTATCTCCAACAGGAACGGATAAACCGAGCAAAATAAAACTGCTCTTCAAGACCTATTCTCTGCCAAGATGCTCTGAGATTTCAGACTGCCCTATGAGCCAAAGCCTGTGGAGTGTCATAGTACCAGTGAGTGACTCAGAAACATAACCCTTTCCCAGGAACTGCCTGTCACACATTCCTACTTCCTCCCTACCTGACACCTCTGCAGTTGCCATTGAGGGTGGAGAAGTCTGGCTCCTTCCCTTTAAAAGGCAGCTCTGATGAGCCTATCACCCACACTGCAGAGGTCCCACTAAGGCCCATCAGGCTCCTTCTTCACTGCAATCATTCAAGGACGTTTTTAAAAAGCACTCAGGTACAGATCCATCCAGACCAATTCAATCTGCCCCTCTAAGTGGCCTGCCTTGAGAACAGCTGGTATTACTTACGTCGACCCAGTGAAGTGAGCTAGCAAGGGCTGCACAGAGCCAGGTGGCCATCCACTAATCTATCCTCTCCACACTGCCGCCCTATCCAGAGCGCGCTGAAGAGCCCCTCTTCACACGGTGAGCTGCACCTGCAAAGCGCTGAGGAAGCACTAAAGGGCTGTGGAAAATCTGTCTCAAGGGAGGCCCCATCCCTAACTGTGAGCGCCCATGCACAAACTGTGGCCTCTCATCCATGAGCGTCTACCACAGAGAACAAAGCCGTGCTCCGGGTATGACGTCACCCACCACAAATCACATCCTGCCTCCGGGATGTGATTTACTTTTCTCCTCTACCTTCCTCCTCTCCTACCTTAGGAACCACCACACGTTCTTCTCAAGACCTATAACTTCAAAGTAATAAAGTGGAAGGGAAGAAAATCTAATGTATTTAATAAATCGAAATACTCTCTATTTCCATGACTTTAAATATTGAAAGGTTTGGGCCTTTCCCTCGGTGGCCCTTTCCCATGAGGTGATTAAGTTTTAGCTCAGAAGCCTAGAGGTGAAGTGGAAACAAATCAACAGCTCTGCAGGGCCCTGGAAGGAGAGACGGGCTCTTTCTCACTTCGGGGAAGTTGTGTTCAACGGAAATTACATAGTCTATAACTCATCTTGTACATTATCAGATTCTGAAACTATGCAGGCCATTCTTCAGCTCTGCAAATCACAGTAACTGATAGCCATACAAACCAATAAGCACAACACAAAAGAACCCTACGGACAGACAAATTCTGTCCTATCCATTAAAGACTCAAATCACTTTCTTTCTCACTTAGTAGAAACTGAAGATTGCCTTCATTTGCATATTTTCAACAACTTTACTCCATATAAATTTGTGCTTTTTATTTTTTCTTCTAAACCAGTTATAACATCATAATAAAATATGAAACATATGCTCACTCCCCACCTACATATTGATGACCCTCTAATTAAGACCTCCAGCCCTGAGCACCTCAAAGCTCTACTCTAAACAGCAACATCCGATCATGCCCCGTAAAGATTCTAGTTTCTGCTGGGATATAGCTCAGTAGTAGGCCACTTGCCTAGCATGCTCGTGGCTGTAGGTTCAATTCCCAGCACCACACACAGACTCAATAGAGGTGCTTTTCATCTCCTTGTTTTATTGGCTGTCATGATTAATCCAGTAAAACAAAATAGAAAGTTTTGGGCTATCTTCAATGCTTTCCTTCCTCTAATCTATGTATTCATTTCATCCTGTATTTTTTTCTTCCTCTTTACCTGTCAAGTTCACCCACATAATTATGTATTTATTGCCAACCCTAGTCTAAGCTACTACCCTGCCTGGCCTCAACTCTTACTGAATGGCCAATGTTGACATATCAATGCAAACAGCTCATGTACAGGCACTGTGCATGGCAAATCATTCAAATGTGAAAAGAGTTGAGACCTCATGGATTTACACTGTAAACAGTCCATTCACTCGCCAAATGCTGAACATGCCTCTACTCTGGCTTAGGCAATGAACTAAGTATGGGAGGAGTTAAAAGAATCCTTAACAAAACCTCACTGTCTAGAAGGAGTTCACTTACTCCACAATAATAGCATGCAGCAGGAAGCAGGGCCCTGTACGTCAAATCCTGGGGCAGAGAGGATGATGGGTGCAATTCAAAGAGAGAACAAACCTCACTCAAGTAGATAGTTGGGGAAAGCTTTCTGAGAAAGACAGTGCCAACATCTCAAGACAGAGCATTCGAGCAATAAGTACTTCCAGGAGGAGGTGAGCATCGAAGCAAAGAAACGAAAGCCAGAAAAATGTAGGGAGAAAAGAATCCTACCCCATTAGCTGTGGACTAGTGAGAGAGGGTGCCAGATGGAAGATGTATGGAAAGGCAGGAGAAATTCACAGGGAGATGGGAACAGCTTCAAATGCAGGATTCCCCCTGCATAGCTTTTCTTTACTTGTAGTTTGCCTGTTTACATGCTTGCCATGCTTTAGAGATGGTTTGCACGTACTGTGGTCCCCAAGGCTTTGTGTACTCAAGTTAGCTTTCATCATGAGATATTAAGAGAGTGGAGAGCCATTATCAACAATGTTTAGAGATACTGACTGCAAGATGGCGAAGTGAATAAAGTCATAAAGCTAAAGCCCTCATGGTTAAACTCTGACGACTCCATAAGAGGGAGAACGATCAGAAACACACACCCACTCTCTGGCTCCTGCGAGATAGCGCCATGCATCACCTCAGGACTCTGCCATGCATCACCTCAGGACTCTGCCAGAAAAGGGGTTTATCGCCAAATTTATCCTCTTGTCGTTGTACCTACAAAGCTGGGAGTCAAAATAAATCCACTTTGTTTTATAAATCCAGTTTGCCTAGAGAATTTCAACATGGCAACGAAAAATGGAGCAACGCCGACTCACCTAGAAAGTGGGGGTGCTTCATGTCTACATCTCACAACGAAGATTTTGGGATAAGTAGAGAAACGGCTACTGTGGTGGTCTGAGTAGGAATGACCCCCATAGGCTCATAGATTTGAATGCTTGGCCGTTAGAGTGTACTCGACAGGGATTAGGAATGGTCTTGTTGAAGGGAATATGTCACAGGGGATGGACGTTAGGGTTTCAGATGCTCAAGCCAGGCCCAGGGTTCTTTCTCTCTCTTCCTGTTGCCTGCTGATCCAGATGCAGAGCTCTCAGCTACCTCTCCAGCACCGTGTTCGTCGGCATGTTGCCATTCTCCCCGCCATGACGGTAGCGGAGTTAACCTCTGAAAATGTAAGCAAGTGCTTTGTTTTATAAGAATTGCCGTGTCATGGCATCTCTTCACATCGATAGACGATTGACTAAGACACCCATGTTGATGGCATCTATGCAAGTGGTTCCTGTAGTCCCATAGTTTCTCACAGTGCACTAAAGACATGCCTGCAAAGGCCGCGCAGGTTTACACACCGCTCGGTCTGGCCCTAAGAATCCATTTGTAATACCTAACAGGGCAGCACTGCCTTTACATAAATAACCGTAACTGGTTTCTGTTGTTGCCCTTTCTGGGAAAGAAGAAAAGACATTAAATTTCTCCATTAAAAATGGAACAGACACATGTTTGTGTAGCTGTCTACGTTATTGTAATCACAGCAGAAGAGATATCTACAAGACCAAGGCAGGGAAAAAACACTAATCTTAGTCTCTGATGCAAACAGAGAATGCAAAGAAAGGGAGAGTGATACAACAACACTACAGCCCTCTTTCTTAAAACTCTTCTTTATTTGGGGTGTTTAGGCCTCAACCTCCCTTCCAATCTCCCAATCCTTACTTGGGAGAGAAAAGGTGGTGGGGAAAGGGCAACCAGACCCTTTACTTCTCCCAGCTGTTTAGGGCCAAGGGGTTCTTTTAGGGCTCTCTACCAATCTCTGTCCACTGCAGACTGCTGGCAGTCTCTAGGCTGCTGCAACCCGAAGCGTTTCTCTCCGGCTGTCCGTTCCACACCACCACACCATCTCTGGTCTCTCCAAAATGCTACACACCACACACCAACACCAAAAGCCACCACATACACCTCCTCTTTGCTTTCTCGGCCTCATATTTATACTCTCAGAGTCCTAGACCACGCCCCCTCTCCATACCACACGTGGAAGGTTGTCAAAAGCCATGCTCCGCACAAGACAATTAACAGGTGTTGACAACCTATAGCCCAACTGGGATTAAAACAAAAACATGTTCACACAACACGACTGAGTTTACAAAGAAGCCAAAACTTCCATTAAAACACAGGGAGAAAGGCAGGGTGTGGAAAGTTACTTATCATGTGACTTTTCTTGGAGAGACACAAACAAGTGTCTACTCACCCCAGGTAGGGCATTGGCGGCAGAAAAAGCAATTCCATCCAAATCTAGCTTGGTTAACCTGAAAGTTTACTAGGGTCACTTTACAGGAAGGAGCATGGGTGATCCGAGGACAGCTGCATCTGCGAAACGCTCGCCAGCGTCACTGTTAACTCATTACAGAGGCATCCCCGAAGCTCTGTTTGAGACTTTCCATCACCTCGCCACTCTCCTCGCCCCCTCCAGTTGTTCACTGCTTTTATAACTTCAGGGTGAAGGCTTGTGGGTCTTTTCAGTTTTATGAGTTTCCTGAGCCTTGTATGTTGCGTCAGCTTCCTGCATGAGTCTCTTCTCTCCATGAGAGAATGTTTCATTTGGAAGAAATAGTTACACAAGACTGAACACCAACACGACAGAATCATCAATCCTAACATTATTTCCTAGCAAACTCACTAATGGTCTCAAACCATTTCTCAACATACCGCTCCAAGCCCTAATGTTAATCAATCAAAACCAGCCCGTGAGAAAAACTATATCTTCCTACTCTAGAACAGTGATTTAAGAACAAACAAACAAAGCAAAACAAAGCAAAAAATTTAGAGTCTGCAGACCTGGATTTTAGCCACAGAGCCATTAGTAAATTCTCAACTTTTGCCCCAACTTTCCGAGGCTTTGACTGCAGAGAATAGCTGTATTAAGGCCCACACGTGATGGCCTATAAGAGAATACTTTGAAAACAGTAAACTCTGTTGAGGTGGGGGGCCTCTCTGGGTGGGAAAAGCACACCATGGTCCCTGACCAGACATTCCTTGGCATGGCTCAGTTGCCTGGAGCATCGAATGGGGAGAGGGAGCTGCAGGAGGAGCTCAGCAACTCTCTGCTGTGACCTGGGTTCTTTTTTTAATCCACCCTTCTCCATCCAAAGCAGAGAGCTCGTGGCCCTGCCAGCTTGCTGCCTTTAGCACAATTCCCTGGCAACCCCGATAGCCTCTATCCAATCCCGTGTTTAAGTAGCTAATGCTAGTGACTGCCTGGCTGAAGCCTGTTATTCCTTAGGGAATAACACAAACACAAAATACAGACATAGCTATAGAGAAAGAAAACAAATTATAGCATATTAAACAATTAGCTTCTGAACGGTGCTTGTATATGATTTTTTTTTTCCTCTTGTCATAGTACAGGAACAATGGATGTTCTGGGCAGATAGGACCCAGGGATCATCTTAAAAGCACAGTTTGGCTGGAAGTGCTGAGGTTTTCCTTAACAGATGAGGGTTTGAGGCCATCGCACAGCACATGCTTGAATAAAGTGTAGAAAGCTTCCTTAGGGAGGCTGCTGCCCAGAGCATCCAAGCAGCAGGGCCTGGAAGGCCAGGCCTGATTCTGGCTCCCAGCCTGGCAATCTATAGCTTCCTGCCATTTTGTCCTGTGATGCGGAGAATGATTTATAAGGGGACTGGGGAAGGAATCTGATTAGATGAGGAGGCCATTTGCATAATCCCAATACATGAAAAACAGCAGCTTCCTCCAAGGCAGCAAGGGGAAGGTGTGTCTGGGTCAGGGATGACTCTGGAGGCAGAACTGACCACATGTAATGATGGATCCGGGGCAGGGCATGACCAGGAGAAGCTGAGAACAGCGCTAAGGCTTTCTGGGGGGACAGCTAGCTGGGTCCAGGCAGCATGTGTTGTGGAACACGGGAGCATGGCTGAGGAGCAACAATGCAACCTCAGTGTTGACACTAATGACTCAGGCTCTAGGCTCCCCAGATGTAAGGGCTCAGCTCCAGGAGGCTGCCCTCATGTCGTCCCCAGTGACCGTCCGGTTACCAGTGCTTCTGATGGATGGGATGGGAATCAGGATCCCTCCACTGCCCCCCTGACTCAACTATTTCCTTACATTTTCCACATGTTATCAAGGAAGCAAATGCACAAGCAGGTAAAGAGGTGGGCAGGATGGGGCCTAAAAGAGTCCTCTGCCCACTGTGCAGTTTGCGCCAAACCCCTGGTGCATGCAGATGTTTACGCCTCAGAAGCTCTCTGAACTGTCATTTAGGGGATGAATGGAAGACTCATGAGGTAGCCATGACGGATTAAATCATTGCCCGTTGGGTCTGGCTCAGGGGTTAAAAGCATTTGCTGCTCTTGCAGAGGATCTGAGTTCAGTTCCCAGCACCATGGGAACCCAACCATGGGGGCTCAAAACAGCTCATAACTCCATCTCTCAGGAATCCGATGCTTGCTTTCGGCTTCCCCAGGTGTGTCCTCCCTCCCTCTCCCAAATAAATAAAAAACAAAAACTAAATCTCAAAAAAAGCTTTGCCCATGAATAATTAGGCTCCAGCGTCTCCGTGTTCCCGGCAAGTTGGGAGCACAGATAAATGTTTAAGTTTGTAATCAAGGTGTGATCTTTCTGGTGACCAGCTCCATCCTGAAGTTACCTAGGGGCTTGCCAACAGGCACCCAAGGCTCCTACTCTTCAGATGTAGGATGTAGGAAATGTCGCTAAGGCCCTCAGGTATCTGTGACTTTGGTTTATCCTGATTAGGGTTTATCAGCCACTGAGGCACAGCATAAACAAACAGAATCACTGTTGAAGAAAGTTTACAGAGGTCAGGCTGCATTAAAAATACCTCCTCAAGAATCCATCAATAAAAATAAATTAAAAGGACTTAATCTAGTAAGAGATGAGAAAACTTCTGAAAAGAGAGAGAAATAATTCGGCAAACTGGATGAGCTGATGATGTGATCATGTGTGTGTGTTTACATGGTATGCGTGGATGCATGGATGTTCATGTGACTAAAGACCCGAGGTAAATGTTGGGTGTCTCCCTCTGTCCTCCCCACCTTATCTTTTAGGCAAGGCCTCTCACTAAACCTGAATCTCACCAGTGGGCTAGGCCAGCTAGGTATAGAGTTCTGAGATTCTCATTGTCTGTCCCACACACCCATTCTAGCACTTGATTAACAAGCATGCGCAACTACGTGCTTGTCAAGTTGACACAGCTGGACCGTCTGAGAGGAGAGACCCTCAACTGGGGAAATGCCTCCAGTAAGACAGTGCTGTAGGCAAGCCTAAGGACATTTTCTTAATTAGTGGTTGATGGCCCAATTCGTTGTAGGCGGGGTCACTCCTGGGCTGGTGACCCTGGGCTCTGTAAGCAAGTCCCAAGGAGCAAGGCAGTAAGCAGCACCCTCCCCCCATGGCCTCTGCATCAGCTGCTGCCTCCAGGTTCCTCCTCTGTTTGAGTTCCTGTCCTGCCTTCTTCCAATAACGAACAGCAATTTGAAAAAGTATAAGCCAAATAAATCCTTTTCTTTCTAAGTTACACTGGTCATGGTGTTTAGTCACAGCAATAGTAACCCGAACTAGGACAACCCAGTTTTTGTGTGGGTTCTGGAAATCCAGATTCAGTTCCTCATGCTGGTGTGGCAGGCCCTTCACTAATGGGGCCATCTCTCCAGTCCATGATAAAAGCTGTACAGAATGTAGGGACTCGTGGAAGTTTGTCCCGTGTCCCAAGAAAGCTGGCCGAGGTGATGTATAGCTGGCTTCCCTCACGGAGCTCATAAGATAGATAGTTGTGTGAGGCTGCCAGGTAAATCTCAAGTTTCCATGGAGACTCAGGACTTAGGAGACGGCAGGAAGATAAGACATCTGCCGAGGAGAGTGAAGGCATCAAGCAGAGCTAGCCCATGAAAGAGAGAACACGGTACAGGTAACTGGGCCACAAAGAACGGGCTATCCAAGCCCACTGGAGCGAAGCTGGTGCTGCTCCGACACCCAAGTGAACGCAACCGTACCTCCACACTTCATACCAACCAAAATGCTAAACCTTCCACTTCACCCCGCCAAAGACAACCTGCACTAACGGTCTGCACCTCAAGAGGAAGAGCTCAGCTTCTGGCGGCATCACACCTTCCTCCTTGCTTCAGAATAGTGCGCCGCCTTCATCCTTGCACAGGAGGAAGGCCTGCTGAAGACTTGTGCTTTTGCTGCCCTGAACTGCCAAGCCTGACTTCTGTCTCTGAGGAAACACAAAAGTGGCTGGCAATTGTAAATAGCCATTACCCGCTGCCACTCCAGCCTGTGCCTGCAGGTCCCCTGTGTAAATCCTGTCCTGTCTCAGCAGGGAACAGACACAGAAGCTCCATGGTGCCCTTCTCACATTGAGCCAATCTTTCTCTTTTAGGACTCTGATACTATTTTCCCCCAATACACCCAAGAAAGCTAACAGATTGTGTTAGTAAACACACCTTACACACGCCACCAGAGAGCTGAATTCTGGAGACTATAAAAGCACAGAGAACACAGGGTTTACAGACCGTCTTTAAGAGAGTACTTGTGTGACTGACCGCCCGCTATGATGCACCCTGTCTTGGTCCCTTCCAGCTGCTGTCACAGACATTTGAAAACAGTAGCGACGCGCCGGTGACAGTTCCAAAGGTCAGGAGAGCCAGAGTGATTGTTCAGACAGTCCTGATTCTTGTATGTCATAGCTGCTGTGCCCCGTCACGCAGTGGAAAGGATGGAGGGATGAGCCCCTTGAACTAACTGTAAGAGCTCCAATTCCCAGCCACCTCCGAAGGCCCGTAAGTGGCCCGTGTTGGAGATCGGGTTTTAACATTTAGCCCGGAGGGCACACAAACACCTAGACAGCACCTTCTACTCACTGTCTACGGCACCTCCACCCTCACCTCCCAAAACAAGAAAACACTCTCTTGGCACTGGAAAGAGAGCTCACTCAAGAACACCTGAGTTCAATTCCCACTCTGGCTTCTACAAACATGCATACACATGTGTACACACACACACACAGAGAATCCATTCTTAACATATCCTAACATGCCTATTTTCTTACTGATTATTAATTAAGCTGTGTGTCTGTTTCTATCCCCAGTCCTTCTGTTACATTAACGTCTGCCTCTATTTTTCCAGTTTTCTCTCTACATTTGGCTGTATCCACAGTTTGAGAGGAGCCATACAAAGAAGCCGAACGTTCGTTTCATCAACTGAACTGAAGAGCAGAAACATTGCCTGAAGCCACAGTGATCCCCAGTTCCTGACGGGTTCTCCTTTGCTCTGTGCACACTTAGGGGTCAAAGCCTTACGCTTGGTGCAAAGTGAGGCATCGCTGCACTACTCAGAAAATTCTTCCCGACAAAGTCACTGACCCTTCTCTGAGGGTTAGTTTAGTTCAGTTTTAATCAACTTGACACAAGCTAGAGTCTTCTGAAAGAAGCAACCTCGACTGAGAAAAATGCCTCTGTCAGATGGAGCCATAGGCAAGCCTGTGGGGCTTTTTCTTGATTGGCGATGTGTATTCGTTCACCCTGTCAGCTCCGGTCCTCTAGAGAACCCCAACCAACACCCCCCCAGCTGCTTTTGATCATGGTGTTTATCATCACCGCAGAAAGCCAGCTAGGACTCCTTCTCTATCCAGTCTATATGGTTATGCATATTTGCATGCATAATTCAACATACAGAGACTATAAAAACCATGTGGATCCAGATGTAGCGGTGTACCCCTTCAATCCCAGTACTTGGGGCGGGGGGAGAGTAGAGGCAGGCAGACCTCTGGGTTGGAAGCCAGCCTGGTCTACAGAGTGAGTTCTAGGAGAGCCAGGGCTTTACAGGAAAATTCTATCTTGGAAAATCAGAGAGAGAGAAGGAAGGAAGGAAGGAAGGAAGGAAGGAAGGAAGGAAGGAAGGAAGGAAGGAAGGAAGGAAGGAAGAAAGGAAGGAAGGAAGGAAAACCTAAATGCATATATACAGCACCCGTGCAGTTTCTGGCCGTGATTTTGACACTTGCTACAACAAACTCTAACTAGGTTAGGAAAGACTGAGCAAGGAGCAGCGGCTGTTGTCCAAGTGGCAGAGTGCCTGCCTAGCATACAGTTCAGTCCTCAGCCCTGTATAAACCAGGCACGGCTCATATATGCACCCCTGTAATCCCAGTGCCCAAAAGCCAGAAAGAGAAGGATGAGAGGTTCAGGGTCATCTCGGCTACACAGGGAATTTGAGGCCAGCCTGGGATCTAGGAGACCCCCCTCTCAAAACAGTGTGGGGGGGAGATGGGAGGTGAGTTAAAAATTCAAATCACTATTTGGTGGGTTAAGAATTAAATATGCGCAGGCCTGTACCCTAATCGAAGTCTCCCTGTGTAGATAAGCAGCTGTGTACAGTCACATGTGGGGGGTTAAGAAAAAACATTTCCAGCCCTGAAGTTAAGCAAGTCACTTTTTTTTTCCAGTTGTGTTCACTTTTGACAACCCTGATAGACAAACATTCCGGGGAAACTGCATAGAGAGAAGAGAAATCGCCATTTGGCATTTCTCATGCCTGGCACCCTCCAGGAGAGAGTCCATCCGTATTCCGTGCGAGCGTCCTGCTGCGGGTCTCTTTATTTAGTTCTCCCGAAAGTTCAGCAGCGTTCTAATTCTTCTCAGATTTGCCAAAATTCTAAACCACTCCCTACGTGACAGGTTTTTGAATTAATCCTCAAGTTCTCAAAATATAAACTCCCAAGCCATAGCCGAAATCCCAGCAGCTGTGCTGGTGCCCTTTCTCTGGCCTCATTGAGAAAGAGCGGAGCACTGTTCCATCAAAGTCAAGAAGTCACCGAGTGTGTTAGGGGGAGGCCGAGAGGGAGGCACATGCCCGTAATTCCAGCACTTAGGAGGCTGAGGCCAGAGAGTGTGAATGGGAGGCTGGCCAGGATGACAAAGTGAGACTGTTTCAGAGTGAGTGAGTGAGCGAGCGAGTGAGCGAGTGAATAAATAATAAGTGAAATGCAAGAAACCTTAGATTTACAAAAACCCCCACCAAATCTACTTCCCTGGGTCCGATGCAATGATGAAGAAGCCTAACTATCAAATGTCATCTTCTCAAATTATTTTTATTTCTTAAAGAGTAACTGGGTCCTCCCCACTCCTGCGGTGGCAGTGCCCTTCAGCTCGAGACTGGCTCCGAAAGCAGGGCTCTCACTGCAGAGCTGGCCAAACATTTCTTCAGGGCTGCGGGGATGGCGCAGTCAATCCAGCTCTTGCTTCAGAAGCTTGAGGACCTGTGTTCAATCCCCAAGACCCAGGTCTAAAAAGCCAGGCAAAGACAGGCAGATCCCCGGAGCCCACTGACCAGGCAGTCTAATCTATTTGGCAAGTTGTGAGCTAGTGAGAGAGACTGTCATTCATAGATAGATAGATAGATAGATAGATAGATAGATAGATAGATAGATAGATAGATAGATGTGTGTGTGTGTGTGTGTGTGTGTGTGTGTGTGTGTGTGTGTGTGTATAGTGCCTGAGGTTTTCCTCTGGCCTCTACACACAGACACCTGCATACATTTACACCCAAAACATGTATACACACACACACACACACACACACACACACACAAACACAAAAAAGAGAAAGAACAACAAAAAACTTTCTCCAGAGGTTTGGGCACAGAGAGGGCAAGTATATGCTCTGTGCAACAAACACCAGCAAACACCAAATGGCTTTGAATGTTTTAGACAATATCATATGTAAGGAAATTAAGAAACCCAAGGCTGGGCTGGAGAGATGGCTCAGAGGGTATGAGCACTGGCTATTCATCCATAGGTCCTGAGTTCGAGTCCCAGCAACTGCATGGTGGCTCACAATCATCCAGAATGGGATCTGGTGCCTGCTGCTGGCCTGCAGGTGTACATGCAGGCAGAACACAGTATACATAAAGTATCTTTAAAAAGAAAAGAAACCCAAAGCTGTTCATTTGGGCTAAAGAGTATGTTGTTATTGTTGTTGTTGTTGTTGTTACTTAACTCTGAATTTTTTTCAAAGATTAATTCATATATGTGTGTGTGTGTGTGTGTGTGTATGTTTGTGTGTGTGAATCTAAGTTTATGTGTTTCAGGGTGCATGTACCTATTTGGATGAACACCAAAGAGGAAATAGACTCCCTCAGAAGTGGAGTCGGGTAGAGTAGTAAATACTGTAACTGCTGCGCTATGGATCCTGCTGTGAGCTGTAGTTTTACACGTAACTAAGGCAACTCTGTGCCCCCCTAGATATGATTGAGTGCGCTTCCCAAGTGGAGTCCTTTGACCCCCACCCATCGGCTAGGGTCTCACCGTGACTCTCCCAACAAGATAAGGTGCTTTCTTTTACTGGACACAACTTGCTCTTGCAGGCTGGGAAGAAAGGTACTAGGGTAACCCACACTCCACGCATCGAAAGCCCTATCGTTGCACTCTCCTCTTTGAAAGAGAAAGGTGCAGATAGCCCCATTCCATCCTGCTCAGGAGAGTGACTCGTGGAGAAAAGGG
This sequence comes from Psammomys obesus, assembly GCF_907164565.1. NCBI lineage: Eukaryota > Metazoa > Chordata > Mammalia > Rodentia > Muridae > Psammomys > Psammomys obesus. The sequence goes on along the minus strand of NW_026591711.1, from coordinate 771,642 downwards.
ACTCTCTCACAGCTTCTGATCCAAGCTGTTCTCTCAGATTGTTTATATTTCCTGTACTGGTCAGGGTTCTCTAAAGGGGCAGAAGTGACAGAGTGAATACACATAGAAAGAGGATTTATGACGCTGCATCTGGAGAGTCCAACAATGGCTGTCTCCTTCTGGACAGACAGAATTCCATAGTTGCCTCTTCCACAAGACTGGATGTCATTTTTGGTCTAAAGGATTCCCGGAGAGCTGCTGGTCCTCAACAGGAGAACTAGGTCAAGGTACACCACGGCGGGTCTTCTTAAAGCCCATTTTACTCAGAGCACTAGAGGGTAAAACTGTGTTATGACTTGCTTTGTACAAAACCAAAGTCAAGCAGCCCAGCGTCTTGATGGAGCGAGCACAGGCTTGTAAGTGTGTGGCAATCAGTGACGGGGCGTGCGCGTGATAACACGCTCGGCTGGGTGACAGAGTCCATGCTAACTATCATCTGGGGACCTGCGGCTGACCCCTGGCACGACTTCCGGAAAAACTGAAGCTGACAGTCAGCTGGTGTGCAAACACGACTGTGGCACTAGATGAATCGCAGCACGCCTTTCCTGCTCCTTCCTCTCATCTCTATATTGACATATTTTAATGTTTTTATACTCAAATTTGCTACTTGACAATTTCCTACATGCAGATAATGCATCCTGATTGCTAGCTAATTGTCCTCGATGAAAACATTGTCAGTAGGAAACAAGTCCATAACGTCCCAAATTTAATACATTTTTATTTTTAAAAAATATTTTATTTAATGATTAGCATGTAACCCAGAATCTTACTAGAATACTAAGATTAAAGATTTGCTTGAGGCCACCCCAATTCTGGAGTGTCCCCATCATCAGCTCACCCACAGATCCCTGCTAGTAGCTTGGCTTATCTCCTTCAGATAAATGGATTTTTGTTTTTTGTTTGTTTTATTTTGTGTTACCACCTGCTCTGTGCTCTGAACAGGACATGGAACATTGAAAACAGAATATGAACTTTCACATCTGAAACCAAACTTTTCATCACCCGGCCTAAAGCTAAGCAGGCTTTCTTTCTGCCATCGATTCATTTTCCTGTCTGCAAAGCCCCTTTCCCTATGCGGCCCACATCTGAAACAAATGCCTTCTCTCTTGTTGTTAAATTATAAGTAATTTTCACTCATTAGCACTTTTGCTTTGGTTTATGCTGCTGTACATTTGGAGCAAGTGACGAAAAGACTGCTCACACACCCTGAGAAATGTAACAAACCAAACTGCCAAACTGGAACATATAAAACTAAATGCAGGAGAGCTGGAGAGCTGGCTCAGTGGTTAAAAGCCCCCGCTGCCCTTCCAAAGGACCTGAGTTCAATTCCTAGCTCCCCCTGAAGGTGTACAGCTGTCTGTAACTCCAGTTCCAGGGGCTCTGACACCCTCTTCTGGCCTCTGTGGTACCAGGCACATACATGGTACATATGCATGCAGGGAAAACACCCGCACATGTAAGTTTGTTGTTTGTTTTCACTAATGGGTTTTATATAATGTTTTTAATATTAGAAAAAACTTAAGATGATAAAAATCATTAGTTGAATACATGCTGTTTAATGACATGTTTTTAAATTATATTAAAAAAAAAAACCTTTAGGACTTGAGACTAATGCAGGAGGACTGATATAGTAGAAAGTTTTGGTGTCTTTAAAAACTCAATTATGTTATTGTGAACATGTTTTTGTTGTAATCCCAGGTGTGGAATGTGGAGCTGATTCAGACCATCCACAGCAGCAAACTATTTGCCTTGTGTGGGCTCTGAGAGGGCTCTTTGTCAGCTGCAGACAGTTTAAATCTGAGGATCCTGGAGAGGGAATAAATGGTAGAGCCCATGTGGGGGGCTCTGAGAGAAAAGAAGGCTTTTACTGCTCCCCACCCCCGCTGCTGCTCTTGGTTGCTGTTGATACAGTTTGATGAAAAGAAGTTGGCAATATCCTGAAATGAAGATTGGACATGCCCCAAGGAACCCAATGACCCTAACCAGCAGAAATAGCTGGAGAACTCCATCCCCCTCCCCATTATCATTCCTTCTCTTCTACCTGGTGTTGGAAGGGATTAGGGTGGAGAAGGGAGGAAGAGGCATAAGAAACGTAAATAAAATGTTATTAAAAGTATGCCAGCAGACTGCTGTCAAGTTTGAGGCTAGCCTGGGCTACATAAGAGGAACTTTCCAGTGGAAACTTTCAAGAAGTATTGACTCCCTATAGGTTTTCAGAAATGCTGATTGCACCCTAAAGAAAGGGGATCTTTGTGTATTGTATTAGAGTTTGTTTTTAAGTTTCAGCTCATCAAAATAGCATCGCCACCCTATAGTCTGTGCTTAGTTTTCTCCAACACATGACTGCAAAGGGAAGCCCACACATGTATTTCCACGGGGGCAAGCATCCCGAATCAGCACAGCTTTTGTGTGAGCTGATAGTAAAGTGTCTCACCCACAGAGGATGCGTCTGCCCTGCCTCCCTGCTGTGGCACCTCCCGGGATATGAAGAAGAGCGTAATGTTACCCTACCCCAGAGAAGTCTGCAGGCATGTAAGGCTACACACACCAATTTCAAATGACTTTGTAGTGTGATAACCGCGTTAATCGCGGCACAGGAACACAGGCAGATGTGAGTCCCTGCACCTCTAGAGAAGGACAGCCGGGAAACATCTCACATGAAGCAGCTTGCTGCTCTTCAGTCTCGGGATCTTTGCTGCTGCAAAGATCCTCTCTGGAATGCAGATGCGCTCTCCAGTGTTCCTCCACTGAGCTAGCTCCTTCTTCATGCCTCTCCTCTGCCAGGCCTGTGTGTGTGTGTGTGTGTGTGTGTGTGTGTGTGTGTGTGTGTGTACACGCACGTGTTACCATTGCACCAATCATTTATTGAGCATCTATTTCCCTTACACAGCTCTTAGCAAAAAATATACTTTTCTATCCCTACTCTATGTAGACATGGATGTAGCCCAAGAAGACAAATTCAGGATGTGGCTGTGCTCAGTTTCCAACCCCCAGCAGCCTGCTCTGTCCACTGCACACACCCCTTCCTCATAGAGGGCGGGCCCACCGGCAAGTATCTGAGGTATCCTTTCCTTGTGCATACAATGTCAATATCTGGTCTGGCTAGTGAGACGCCGGGAAGAAGGTCATTTCTTGCTGATGGAATCATAGGTTTGTTTTTATACATTTCTCTTTCCACTTACACATATTTCACAATTCTTTATAAAATGGAGACTGCAAATTACTTACTTATTTCTACTGGAAAAGCATACACAAGCATATACCTACACATCAGAGCAGTCAGCGTGGAGACTCACAACCGGCCAGAACGTGAGGCTAAGTGGCGACTGAGGGCTTAGACATAAATAGAAAATTTTTATTAAGTCTTCACCGTCATGACTCAGGGAACATCCCAGAGAAGAACAGAAGATGGGGCAGAAAGAACGTAAGAGCTGGAAAGCCAGCAGGAAAGCTGAGAAATGCCACCTTCTGGACATAACCCGGCCCCCCCGCACTGATGAAGAGCAGTGTGGCTATCTATCTGCACAAGATCAAGACCCTCATCATTCCAGCATGCTGGATGAGGGGAGGGGCTAGTGAGGCTCCGCTCCTACCCGACAGGTTATTGGAGGTTGATGGATGCTGGGGGTAGAGTTATAGTTCTTCTGTGGTGTGGCCCCCGTTCCAGTGTTCCAGTGTAGTTTTCCATATGCCAGTGGATGGCCCCTGTGGTAGTTTAAATGGAAATGGCCCCCATAGGCCCATAGCGAGCGGCACTAATGGAGGGTGTGTCACAGAGAGTGGGCTTTGAGGTTTCAAATGCTCAAGCCACGGCCAGTGTCACTCTCTCTGCTGCCTGCCAATCCAGATACAGAACTCTTGGCTACTGCTTCAGCATGCTACCTCCTTCCTGCCACCATGTTTCCCAACATGATGAAAATGGACCACACTTCCGAAACTGAAAGCCAGCCCCAGTGAAATGTCTTTCTCATTAAGGGTTGCCATTGTTATGATGCCTCTTCACAGTGATAGAACCCTAACGAAGACCACACCCACGTGCATGCAAGCAGCATTGTTTGGACTCTGCCTGTTATGTACACCAACACCCCTCATGCAGCTGGAGGCCCAGGGTGAGATTCGCCCTGATGTGCAGAGCTGGGATACAACTTTAGGCCAAAGTGGTGTGCCAGGAGGCAAATATCAAGTCAACCTCCGCTGGTCAGATGCTGCTCTGAACCATGTGCCCAGAGGACAGGGGGAGCACTTCCTGCCACTGTAGCAAGGGGCACTTCTCAGGGAGGGCTTCTCGGCCCTTTCTACAGAGTGCCTTTCCTCGGACCCAGAAGCCGCCACACGCCATCTCAAGCTACAGGAAACGCTATCTGACATGTTCAACTCCCCCTTTTGATTTCCACTCTGTTTCTAAGAGGTCCTTTTCAAGGCCTGTGTGACTGTTCGGATCTGAAGAGGAGAGAAGAATCAGTGAATTGAGCAGGCTGTGGCACTCCTTCCTCGTGCAAATGCCACTTAAAGGGGATGAGGGCTGGTGTCCCTCGCCGTTTCCCAGAAGCCGGCTGTCACAGTGGAGAAGGAGAAAAAAATAAGGTGAAAAAAATAAAAGCCAGTAAACAGACCAATTTATGTTTCTAAGAAGCAACAAGTGCCAGGGATGGGGTGCAGATAAGATTACCTGACAGCGAGCAGGGGAGCCTGTCTCCCAGGCCACTTGTTATATTCTACCTGCTGATAAAGTGTGAAACCCCAGTTGAAATTAAGGCCCCACTTGAGACCTCACTAAAATCCAACATAGGATCTAGACTTACTCCATGACAGGCCTCAGTTCACTGTCAAAAGGAGCAGGCCTAAGTTTCCATTTCCCTGAAATGAGTTAACATTTACTGGAAAACACACACACACACACACACACACACACACACACAGAGAGAGAGAGAGAGAGAGAGAGAGAGAGAGAGAGAAAATGGGCAGCCAATCGTCTGCTGGACCCTCTGCCAGACCGTTGGGCAGGGCAGATAAAGTTGCATGGCTGCTGACCAGCCCAAAAGTTGACCACAACCCTGAGTACCTATAAAAGGAACCTGTGAGCTCAATTCAGGGTTCTTCGTCAGTTTGCACTGGAGTTCTGCAGAACAAAGCAATCTTTGCTGTTTGCATACTGTTCGAGTCTGAGGTGTTTTCCTCAGTGAGCTCCAGACCCCAACAAAAGAACTGCAGTGAGAGAGGGCTTCAACCTTGCACACGTGCAGAAGAGAGAGGCAGCAGTGAGCCGACACAGGTATCTCAACCTTCCAGGAAACACATTCCAGGAAACAACTGAAGAAGAAAAGCAGGCTCGGCATCCACAAACAGGCGTGTGGCTGGTGGTGTCCCAGCCAGCCCTGAGGCAGAGAGATGCTCTCTGCTGAGAAGGCTAACATTCCTGAGCCTCAAGGGCTGGCGAGGAGGCCACACACCCCACCCCCAACCACGATGATACAGGTAGGCGAGGAGACACACCCTGTGAAGGAGGCAGCTTGGCTTCCTCCCTCATGGTGACAAAGTTCGATGTCCGTACTTCTGGAGACACACTTCGGGGTTTTCCAGGGTGGGAGGTGTTTGTTTGCTTGCGGGCTGCATGGATGTGCACACGTATGTGGAGGCCAGCGGTAGACAGCAAATGTCTTCTGCATTCTCCACCTTCTTCTTTTGAGGCTCAGAACCTAAAGCTCACCGATTAGCTACACTTGCTGTCCAGTGAGCTCCAGGGGTCTGTCTGTCTGGGCCCCAAGCATAGCTGGGCTTACAGACTTGCAGTGCGATGCCCAGCTTTCCATGTGGGTCCTGTGGGTCAGAACTCAGGTCTTCATCCTGGCACAGCAAGCACCCTCCTGAGTGCACCTCCCTGGACCAATATGAATGCTCTTTGTGTGCTGAAGGCAAAATGCATCCCCCTTTGTGGGCTACGGCTCCAGGAGAACAAGTGTGAGCTACCAGGGCCGCCCACAACTCATGGGGAGTGTGTGTGTGTGTGTGTGTGTGTGTGTGTGTGTGTGTGTGTGTGTGCGCGCGCTGTTGTTGTCTGCTCTGGGGTCCCACACGGGCACCGCGACTTTTTCCTTCCATTCCCATTTCTCTCCATAGGGATGACCGCTCCTGGGGGACAGCCTTTTGTCTGCCTGTTGTCTGATATCTCTGTCTAGATCCCTCGTTCCTGCCTCTCAGGTAGATATGCTGTAGAAAGGCGACCATCTGTGCAAATCTCACCTTGTCCCAGGAAGCAGGGCACTGCCTCCACACTCGCCCTCACAGAGGGAGGCCCATCGATGCTCAGACCAGAGCAGAGCAGGATGCTGTGTGCCATGATTTCAAACAGTTAAGTGCTGACTCAGTGGTGCAGGGTGTGAAATCCACCATCCGTGATGTTTTCTGCAACAGTGCACCGTTGGATGCACTTTCCAGAGAAGAAAATAATTCCAGAACTAGAGACCAACTCACATAGTTATTACAGTGGCCAGTTCATTCTCTTTATGACAGTGTGGGAGTCTGGCAGAGAGGTAAGCAAGAAAATCTCAGGACATCTACCATGTCCCAGAAGACCTGGGTGGTTTTGTGTTTTGTTTTGTTTTTTCCTCTAATGATTATATCATTTAAAATACTTTAGAAAAGAATGGTTCTCAAAGGCAAAAGCTAAACTAAAATAAAATTTCATGGGGACCTAGGAGGCAGGAGTGGCAGATCCTAATATCAACCCAGAAATTAACTATGTTGGACTTTGGTCAGTATAAAAGGCAGTGACTGATTCTCAGGTTACTCTCCTGTCTGCCTCGCCAGTGTCCTCATGGCAATAACTATCACGTGCTTTAATTAGAGGCTCTGTGCCGTCACCTCTCCTCACACTCTCTAGCTCTGCCTGAATAGATCCACACACAAGACTAGCGGTTGTTTTCACTCTAGGCTGCCCCGTCCATCAGGGAAGCCACTGTCCTCCCTCTGTCCTGCCTCTGTCATCTTGGTGTATATATCCAGGTCTCTGACTGAAGCCTGCAGAGTTCTGTGGTCAGCAACCTGCATTCACCCCATGTGATGAAAAGAAAAACTCTTTCAGAGGGTATTTTGAGCCTAAAAAATAATAAAATAAAATAAAATAAAATAAAATAAAATAAAATAAAATAAAATAAAATAAAATAAAATAAAATAAAAGCAAAACCCTAGTTACACTTAGGTAGGGGAAGCCCTTAGGAGTATGCAGAGACTTGCGATGACTAGGTGGCTCAGCAGTTAAAGACATTAGATGCTCTTTCTGAAGACCTGAGTTCAAGTCCCAGCACCCACAGGGAGGCTCACAACTGGCTGCAACTCCAGTTCCAGGTAACCTGGCACCCTCTTCTGGCCTCAGTCGGTACTGCATGCATGAGGTACCCTGATAGACAAGCAGACAAAACACTCAAACATAAAATAAAAGCTGAAAAGAAACTAAAAACAAATTATAGATGATAGATAGATACATACATACATACATACAAACACACATACATAGATACATAGATAATTTATAGAGACTTATATTCAAGCCCAGAATGAAAAAAAAAAAATTGTCCTCACAATCCAAACACTACAACTTCTCCATATTTAACAAGATGGGCTGCTCTTGACACGCTCTAGATTTTCTATCTGGAATTCTGCAGCTGAGTGACTGCAGTCAGAAAGCCCGCACACAGAATCCAAAGAACTGACTCGCTGGCTGGAGAGTGCCTTTGTGCGGTGTGATGTGGCTGGCCCTGGCTCCTCTCTGTGCTTGTTGCAGATAACCTTGGTCTCAGTTGGGGTTTTAATGGAGGTGGATTGGTAATGAAGGGGAAAATAACTTCTCTCCCTGCCCCTGCTGTTTCTTATTAGCTGTGCATTAGGTTGTGTTCTTTTCCGATGTTTATTTAAAAGAGATCATAAGTGTTAGCTGCAGACCGACACTAGCAAGAATGGTGGCCACAAATAATGAAGAGCCAAGATTAGACATCTGAGGAAAACATTTTACCTACGTCCTATGCAAGTTCACTTAGCCCGCACCATCCACTGCAGTGCATGCTGGGAAAGCCCTTTCTGTAAACACTACCTATGCTTCCTTTTCGCTGGTGTGCACTGAACCTGTGAGTGGAAACTGGATGCAAAGGCAAACTTACAGGTAGCTTGCAAAATGCAAACCTACAGAGCCGCCTGTTCTGAGTATCTACCACCTGACAAACCCAGGGCCAGAGGCTCCAGGTGCCCCGTCTTACTTAACTCGCACGGCACCTGGAGAGGCAGGCTTACCTCCAGTTTACAGGCCAGAGAGCTTAGAGGTTAGCCTGTCGTCCCAAAGTCACTGAGTCGGTCTGTGACAGACACCTCATGTTCGCCTGTCTACCCACTAAGCAGCGAGCACTGGCGGAGATGCTGAAGGGGTGGGGAGACAGCCTCCCTTAGGTTCTGGTTTGCGCACCTCAGCCTCAACCCATGCGCTGACCCCTTAACACCCAGGGTGACTGTGTCTGGAGATCTGGCTTCCGTGGAGGTAGGGTAAAATAAAATGGAATAAGGGAATAGGGCTTTTATTGATGTGAAGAGACACCGTGACAGCAGCAACTCTTATAGACGAAAGCATTCCACTGGGGCTGGCTTACAGTTCAGAGGTTTACCCCATTATCATTATGGTGGGAAGCGTTATGGTGGGCGGCATGCAGCCAGACATGGAGCAGAGAGTTCTATATCTAGATCCTCAGGTAGCAGGCAGAGAATACGGCACTGACCCTGGCTTGAGCATTTGAAGCCTCAAAGCCCACCCTGAGTGACACACCTCCTCCAGCAAGGCCACGCCTCCCCCAACAAGGCCGCGCCTCCTCCAGCAAGGTCACGCCTCCCCAACAAGGCCACGCCTCCTCCAGCAAGGCCACTTTTGCTAACAGTGGCGCTCCCTGAGAGCATGTGCGGGCCATTTTCATTCAAACAGCTGCAGAGGTGGGTCCAATAGGAGACACTAGACAGCCTGGATGGTCTGAGAGGAACACAAGGTAGAGACAGCATGAAGACACCCAGGGAGGGCCACCGACAGGCAGGAAGACAGCGATCCCAAGGAGCCGCAGGCTGTCACCTAGCAGCTGGTGCTCAGGCTCACGCTCACACCGAGGTCGTGCACTTGCCCTCTCTCTGGCACGGCCACATCCAGATGCTGCCAGGAAAGCACACCTGTCCCCTCACGATTGCAGATCATGCATCTACGGCCTCCCAGCTGCCACTTCTGTGGGTGCTCCGTTATTTTGGTTCCGTGGCTGTGTATTAGCTTTTTTCTTTGCAAACATTAATTTTACATAGTAATGGACTCCTTATGAATTTTCAAGAATCTGTATAATGCAGTCTGATCACACCCACCTCCCCTCACCCTGTCTTGCTCCTCTCCCACCCTGCTGCCCCTTCCTCTTCCCAGCTACTCCTGTGAATGATCCGTCTCAGTCTGAGAGGAGTACACACCGGAACAGACTGTAAGCTTACAGAGCCACCCGTGGCTGTGAGTGGAAAGCCTGAGCCAACCTTCACAGACTGATCCTCTGCTCTTCTCAGTGAAATTCCCGCCTTCTCTTTCAGCAGAGACACTGAGCTCTGGTCACAGCTTAAGTTCTTTCGTCTTTTCCAGCTTTAGCAATTGTCCTCTTTATTATTTGAGCAGCCATAGAGTGGAACTAATACGGATATGAAAGGCACAAAGGAAAAAGTACCTCCTCCTGCTCTCCTCCTTCTTGTTGCCCTCCAAGATGACAACCACCTAGTTCTCAGGGAGAAACTCTCGGAAGCAGCGTGGACTTGAGCACGTGGTTCTGTTCACTTTCTTCCACAAAGGGTAGAGCCCTGGTAGTGCACACTCCCATCTTAAGTTCACTTCTCAAGTCAACCTGAAAGCCGCTCCGAATCAGTCCCCCCTTTTTCAGCTGACCACAGTTCTCAGTTGCATGGCTTCATCGGGCTTATTTACCAGTCCGTTCCCTTTTGTCAGATGGTTAAGTTGTTTGGTGGACTTAAGTCTTCCATGGTTTACACACACAGTACATCGCACAAGGATGTTTTTTGTGTGTGACACCTACTTTAACTTTCAAACTTTTTTTAACTGGCAACCAGTTTTCTTGTCAGGCTTCAGCCCCACCTGTCAACATTCTGGTTTGCACCGAGGAGGCATGCGTGGACCCTGCTGCTCATGCACAGCTTCAAAGCCAGGTTAAAATACACCCACACACTGAGGTGGCGATCCTGGGTGGCTGCAGGCTCCCTGCTCCTGTCCATATCTGCTGAGGGAGGCCCCAGATTTGCAACCTTGCTCCTGATCTGTATTACTTGGGGAGAAAGGAGGGTAAAGGGGCTTCTGTAACAGGAAAGACTTACTTCTCCTTGGAGAGGCCTTGTGCAGAGCCTGGCTACAAGTGAGTTACAACTGAATTGAATGAGTAATGTCACTGGCTACTCTGCCCTCCCCCCAGGAGCGTTTGTCTAACACGGAATAAAACCTAGAACCAGACTCCAATGCACCCAAACTATGAAAACACAAACAACTCAAAGACCATTTACTATGAAAGGACTGTTCTTAGGCAAGTAAAATACCCCTGAGGGTGCCAGGGGTCTGAGGGACCAGAGTCACTGAAATAGCAACATACACTTTGCTCTTTCCAAGAAGGCAGAAAGCAATAACAACAAAAGTAGTGTTCTGTTTTATTCTTTGAGACAGAGTATCACTGTGTAGCCCAAACTATCCTGGAACTCACAATCCTCCTGCCCCAGCTCCCTGGCTTTGGGGAATCCCAATGTCATATCTTGAGAACTTTTACTGCGAACTGATGAGATGTACAAGTGCATTTTGGGATACACACAGCCTGTGGGAGGCAAGTTGGATCAGCTTTACACCATCTTCTTTAATTCGCCATCGTTTAGATGGGCATTTTCATCCTTGCATCAGAGATGAGATTCAGAGAGCTTCAGCTCGGTGTCCAGGATAACAGCTAACCAAAGTCAGGCCTGAGCTCAGAGTCTTTCTCCTGCCTCACTCATTGCTACGTTGTGATTAAATTGCTGAGCCCTGAGCCAGGAACCTAACTCCTGTTTGGCGTCCTCTACAGGAAGAGTAAGTGACCTGTGTCAACTCACTTAGGTTAGCATCTGTAAAATCCAATCTGTCCCTTCCTTTTATACATCTGTGATCTGTTGGTGTCTTCTCTATCTTTGGCAGTGCTGAGGATTGAACCCATGGCCTCACACATGCCATGTAAGTGCTCTCGCAACACCTCTGGCCTTTTGCTACCTCTTTAAAACCTACCGAGCCTTGTGCAAATGAGAGAAAGGATTCTGTAAATATTTGTTGGGCGTCAAGCCCATCTCCAGTGTCTTGTTACTATCGACTGAACTGTTGTGGTAGTCAGTGTTCTGTGGCTGTGAAAAGACACCCTGACCACGGCAACTCTTATTTGAAAGGGCATTTATCTGAGAGCTGGCTTACGGTTCAGGGGTTTAGTCTATTGTCGTCATGGCTGGAAGCATGGCGGCAGGCAGGCAGACGTGGCGCTAGAGAGGTAGCTGAGAACTGTATACCCAGATCAGCAGGCAGCAGGAAGAGAACAGCACTGGGCCTGCCTTGAGCATTTGAAACCTCAGAGCCCACCCCCGATGACATACTTCCTCCATCAAGGCCACGCCTACTCCAACAATTTGGGCCCCACCCCCTACTGACCTTGAAATACATGAGCCAAAGGGGGGGCGTTCCTATTCAAACCACCACACTGTCATATTATTCCCCACTTAGACTCCCATTTGGGATAGATCCTTATGAATCCTTATGAAGAGTCAATTATGTGTCATAGGAAATGGTCAAGAGCATTTTCTTCTACAGCTCCGACGGCAGGAGCTTCCACTGAAGAACAGGGCGGGACACACAGTCAGTACCTGAAGTATGTCGAAAAATGAATGTGTAAATCAGGGAATGTAGAATGTACAAAACGAGCCGCTCAACTTTGGCAAACTCATTTGCCTAGGGAATAGGAATCTGCAAATAGAAGAATTTTTTTTAAGTGGTTTGACTAGGTGAGAAATTTGCCAGTGTTCTGATGAACTGAAACAAACTGGCCAATTTGGTAAGTTGATGTGAGCAAACTGGTTACTAGGAAAATTGGCCACATTGTTTTGAAAGCACTCCTTGAGTGGCAACTGAAGCTAGATTGTGAAAGCAAAGACCTAGCCTGGACTCCCTCTGTGCATGAATCCCTCAGATCAAGCATGTGTCAAAGCCCATCTATTTACGCTGTCCTCATGCCCGCCGAGGCGCCCCTTCTCTTTCCTTCCTGCCCTCCTCCTCCTCCAGCTATGGTCTCCTGTCTGGACAAATCTTCCTTTCCCTCAGCTCCGGTATCTGTCTCCATCATTCCTGTCAAGTCTATAGCTCTGGGCACAAGCACTGAATATTCATGTGCCTTCTGCTGTCGCTGCTTCTCACCCTGGCTGCATCCTTACCCACCGCCTGTGTCACGAGCTATTTAGGACAAATTACTGCAGAGAGGGGGGGAAAGTATATTCAATATAAAACTGTGTTGTCTGGAGGATACCCCTGAAGCCATCTGACTCGAGCCTTTCCTCGCTAAGCAGTGTCTGCATACGGCGCACTCTGCCACACCGTCTATTTCCAGCTCGGATCATTATCTTTGAGTTGTTATAGAACATGTATTGGTATGTCTGTTCTCCGAATTCTCTTTTGAACTAGTTAGAACATCTGCCAACTTCCCTCGCCACATAAGTTAAATAAAATCTTTAATACATATTCATTATAGCTGCATGAAGATCATGAGTTACTCTTTCAAAAAAAAAATGTGTCTTTTAACACATTCTCTTCCCACAGCCCATTTGCAATGAACAGTACTTGCCCATCCCTGTAGAAGGCAGTGCCCGGGAGCTAACCAGCACAGCCAACTTGCTTGGCTCATTACTGTCTCTGACCAACGACCCCTAGCACGCATGGTTTTTCTTTGTAAGAACTTTTTATCAGAGCGAGGACGCATGTCTTTGTAAACTGTTGGACTATTAGTTATTTTAACTGTTTTATATGTAATTTAATACATAAATTCACAAAGCTTATCCATTAAAGTCACGACTTACTGGTTTTCCGCATGTTCACAGAATTCGTACAGCCGCCACTACTGCTACAGTTCTAGAAGACTGTCTTCCACCCCAAAAGAAAGTCCCCTCTAAACCAGCCCTCCGAGACTCACTGTCTCCTCAGAAAGCACTAATCTGCTTGCTGCCTCTGTAGACCTCCTTACATAGAGATGCCTTATAAATTGAATTACTCACTTCTTCCACTTAACATATTTTCAAAATTAGTCCATGTTGCAGTAAGCGTGTACCCTTCGTTTCTCTTTATAGCCACATTAAACCATATTTATTGATATACTACATTCATTTCTCTGCTAATCAATTGATGAATAATTGGGGTTTTCCACTGTTTAGCTGCTATGAGTAATGCTGATATGAAAATTCGTATACATTTTTTCTATGATATTTTATTTTTTCTTGGACACGTAGCTTTCATGGCCACACTATTTTTCCAAGGTTACTGTCTATCTCCATTTTTACCACAAAAAAATCAAAATGAAAACATGAGGGTTCTAATGTATCCACTTCTTTATCAACACCTTTTTTCACGATAGCCATTTTGGAGGTTTGTTTTACACTTTGCATGATCAGTTTAATTTTCTTCCGACCGTCACTTTATGTGGAAGCGCAATTTTTGACATGTCTTCTGGAACCTTTTGGGAAGGAAGCTGAAGGTGTTCTGGGAACTCTTTTGTGATGACTCATGCTAGTATCCTTCATACTTCCTTCCTGGCTTTTCAAGAGGATGCCCCCTTCACCTCTACCAGGACTGCCACTGTATGGATGCCATGCCATGCTTCCTCACAGTGTTCACGTGAGACACTGAGGGGAAGGAATCAGCCTTATTAGCATTTTAACACAATTTTAGAACCATATAATTGCCATGGATCTGATTTTTTGCTCTGTTTAAGCTGGCCATAATCATCCAGGTTAAGAAACGGCTTAATCCAGCTATAATCTCACAGCTCCATACCCAGGCACAGAATCTATTCAGTGGATTGAAAGGGGATGGGTTGTCATGGATATAGAAGTTGGGGGAAGAAGTAGGGATGGTTATGATCAAAACATATTGTATTCATTATGAAATTCCCAAAATAATGTACATATATATATGTATATATGTATATATATTTAAAAAAAACACAATCTCAGTCTTAAAAGAAAAATATGTACAATTCTTTCTCTTTTCTCAAATGTGATCATTGGATCACTGAAAAGCCCTCCAATGTACAGGTGGGCAAGACCCACAAATGGCTGAGAAGCTTGACATGACTCTGAGTATCTGACACCAAGAACTGCTCCAGCAACTGTAAACTATAGTTATAATCATATGGTCACGTGAGAGGGAAACCTTCATCTTAGCCCCGAGTTTTATACCTTATGATAGCCAACCCCCATTTCCAAGCACATACATGCTTGGAACATACATTCCGCCTCATTTCTGAACTCCCCGGGTGATGCTCCGCCCACCGTCCCAACCTTTATAAATATCATTAGTGATCAAACAACTAGACTCTCCTTACATTCAATCTTAGCCTTTTATTCTTTTTCCTTTGAATGCAATAACTTTCGCCAAGGCAAATTCACATCTGCCTTTCTTGAAGCATTTCATGGATATTTATCTTCCATGAGGATTTCCTTCGAAAGTGTTTTCCTATCTTCCAAAGCAACTAATAAACAAAAGACAGCGTTTACGACACTGAGGGACCTGCACACACTGCTTCAGTTGGTTTTCTTGAGCCACGGTCTTGCCTTGAATGACCTGGTCATAGCTATGCAGATCAGACATCACTTAGCATCTTGACAAGCGAGGAAGGAGTTCACGCAATCCTATTGCCTTCGTCTCCTGAGAACTCAGTACAACACACACACACTATCCACATACACACATAAACACTACACACTCATATACGACACACACAATACTACACACATACACAGCACACACACGGTATAAACACACGACGCCTACCATACCCACACTACCCCCACACACTACACCATACGCTAAACACAACACTACGTACACACTCTACACATACATTACACACACACATACGTGAGAAACCAACAAAGAATCCTAACAATCTGATGCCTCTTGTTTGTCAGTTTTAAAGCAATATAAAAATTGCCAAATCTTCCTTTGCTGACTCAGTCAGCATCCTAACAGTATCCGAGTTCTCTCCAGAAGTTCACTGTCACGTCTAAGCTGTGATGGTCTCCAAAGGTCCAGCTTCTTACATCACAGGGGGTTGGTTGTCAACAAGCCTCTTCACTCTCATAATGCCGAATTGTTTTCACAGAGGCCACAAACCATCAGCGCCCCAAATCCTTTCATAGCTGAGCAGCCGAACATACAGAATTTGTTTTCCCTTATAGGCACATATGAACACATAATGTTAGGATAAGACCTTAGACTGGTGGGTCCTGTGGATGAGGAGTTCAAGAGGATACGGCTTGCTATAGATACGGTGTGGAAAGTGTGATGAGACGTCTAGCCAGTGACAAAGGTGAAGGCTCATAGTTGCTAGACTACATGATGACGGAATGACAAATCGGCAACAGTCCCAACGGTGTTGGTGCAGACTATGGCGACCATGGTACATATTTTCTGTTTTTATGTGCATGTGTGTACCCATGCGTGCATGAGTGGTGTGTGTGTGTGTGTGTGTGTGTGTGTGTGTGTGTGACCAGAAGAGAGCACCAAGCCCCCAGAAGCAGGAGTTACAAGAAGTCATGAGCTGCTTTAAATGGGTGCTGGGGCCTGAGCCCGGATCCTCTGAAAGCAGCTGTGCTCTTACTCACTGAGTGCATCTCTCCAGGACTATATCTGAAAACTTTTATTAAAAGAAGATACATCTATCGATTTCCCAAACGTTCTGTCAAAAAAACATTTATGGCAATCATGAAGTGGACACTACGGGGTAAGACCGCCTTTGAGCCTCTGGTTGCCACGATGCTCTGTCCTTCCCTCACTCAACTCTGATAATGGAGAGTGAGCGAGAAACTAATGAACATAATCGCAGTCCCCGCTTCCCCTTAAATTGCTGTAAGAGTTAATTGGCTCACTTCAGTCTTTTACTCAAGCCCAAACTGGCAATTGTGTATTCCACATTAAATTTACTTACTAGCTCTATAGAAACGGGGCCTAGCAATGGCTTTGTTCTGAAAAACTAGCTTCAATTAGAAACTACTTCCATTAAAAGGACCGTATCTCCGAAATGCAGTATTTTAATTTTATGAAAATTAAACATGCACAGAATTAGCATTTACTTTCTCAGATGTATAGTGACTATGCCAGCGATTCAAGAAAACCATCTTCACGACTAAAAATAGCAAGTGTCTCATTTGCAGCGCAGCTGAGTGTCTGAGAGCTGAAACAGGAACAGTCTGTGCGGGACAGAGACAAGCCTTCCACACCACCTCAGAACTGGGGGACAGTCTACACTTCATCCTCCCAGCAAACAGGCCTGCACAGGAGTACGGGGTTCGCCCTTCACTGCACGCTTGCTCCTCCCCCAGGAAAGCCCCAGGGGCGCTGATGACTCCAGACCAATCATGGTTTTTGAACAAGGCTGCTCGATCACAAACAGAAAGCCATTCTCATCCAGTTTTACTACAGACGTGCCTTCCTAACACCATATGGAAGGCCTTCCAGGATGAAGACTCATGAGGTTGAAGGTCTTCAACATCCATCTTTATCCTATACATTATCTTTTTTAAATATTAAAAAAAAAGTTATATGTGGTATGTGTATGTGTGTGTATTCATGTGCGTGTACCTGTCTGTTGCAAGTGCCCGGAAGAGGGAGTCAGATCCCCTGGAACTAGAGTTACAGTTATAAGCTACCCCATGAGGATTTCTTATCTATACACTGAATTATTTATATAATTTCCAACACGACAAATGTGATCCATGCCAAGATTCTCATATCTCAGGGCTGGAGAGATGGCTCAGTGAATTAAGACCCCTTGCTGCTCTTGCATAGGACCCAGGTTCAGTTTCTAGCGTTCACGTGGAGATTCACAACCACCTCTAACTCCGCTCTAGGGGATTTTGTGCCTTCTTGCCCTCTGTAGGCACTGCACACACGTGACATACGTCCAGTGAAGGCAAAGCACATATACATAGAAAAAATAAGTCTTGAATCTCGTGTCTCACACCTCACATAAGTAACAGTCACACTTTCCTGAGCTGCTGTGCAAATTCGGTGGCTCGCTGCAGGGGAAAGCCTGCTCTCCATCCCATCTGTACGCTGAGCCACTCAGTTCTGTGTAGCCTCCAGTTGGGAAATGGAGAACATTACGCAGGCTTCATAAAGTTCTCAAGCTGAAGACAGGAGACTAGGTAGAGGCAGCTGAACAGGGCAACCTGTCCTTGACTCTGCCACAGACAGGAACCAGGGGAAAAAAAACAACAACAACCAAATCTGGCCTCCAAGAAGAGTGCTAGGAGGAGTGCTGCAAGCCAGCAAGTAAAGGGAGACAACACGGAGAGGCAGGAGGGCGGCCTAGAGAAGGACACCAGCCCACCTTCTCAGCGAGCCACCCTGTCAGAAAAGCTAAGACAAGAGGCTGCCAGGAAGCCCCATCCAAGTAGCAGGATCCCGGCGTGTTCCCTGGTCCTGGCAGGCCTCACCTGCACTTTGAGGGGACTGTCTGCTCTAAGAGTGACAGCTCTGCTTCAAAGAAGGAGCCACACTGTGCCGCTCCCAAAGCCAGGGATCTAAACTGCAGCAACAGCCGGCAACGGTGTGGGTGGGCTCCAATTTGAAGAGTGTGTGAGTGCGTAGACTGTGAGCCCAGGTACAGCGGCTTTGGTTTCGCTTCTTGTTTGGGCGTGGGGATGAGGATCAGACCCTGTTCTTTGAACATCCTAGGCAAACATCCGACCACTGAGCACATCCGGAGCCTCTGAAGTGTACTTTAAAATCAACGCCTGTCCCGGGGCCAGGTGTTACTTAGCCGGTTAAAACTACCTATGTCCACTCAGCTTCAGATTTACACGCTGTAAACCACATCCTTTCCCACCTTGGAAACCTCAAGGAAATTTTATTCAGATCACTGCTTTAGAAATCAACCTAATAAACCCTTTGGGCACACCTTTAAACAAGTTATACAAAGGACAAGAGGTGATATCACTGACGCAGATAAAGATTACCGTTTCCTTTAAAGTCTGCACAACACTTCATAGCAGCTCAAAGGAAATTACCCAGGCTTTCTGCTAAAACCAAGTCCTGTTCCATATTTATCGCCATGGCCAAAGCTTAGGCGGGGGTTAGAAGAGATGCAGGGGAAATAAGATTTTGTGAATCACAAATCAGATTGCAGCTGATGATGTAAGCTGTGACTCAGGCGGGTACCAGTTTCGTGACCGAGGGGGCCTGACATAGCCATTGTGCAACGAAGTTGCCGTAAACGGAGCCAGCATCAGATGAAAATGAATCCGGATGCTCAAGACAGGAAAAGCAAATAACCATCAAAACATTAATCTGCATAATATCTGGGGATTTACAAAAAGCACGTTGGTCGTAACTGAAACCTATCTCTGCGTGAAGTTTTTCCAGAAATAGTTTATGCTCCCAGAATACCTGTTGTAACCAAAAATATAATTCTGTAACAATTTTTCTCTAAAATAACTAGATGTGGCAACAAGAGAGGAGGAGGAGGGGTGAGGAGGGAGGGAGGCAAAACACCTTTCTCTGAAGGAAAGAGCATGCCTTCCCAGCCTGGCCAGCCAGTGTCTCCAGAGCCAGAAACAAGGCGACCGCGGAAGAGCCGGCAAAAACCACGTGGATCATTCACCCTCTCTGTGGCTCCGGGCTTGTGTCCGGAATTCTCTTCTGTCGAGCACCAGAGCCCCCGGTGCTTGTTCCGCCTCCACCCCACCCTCTCTCTAACACAGACTCCAAGAGCAAAAATATTTCTTCAACCTGTGCCCAAACCCCAAGAACGTTCGCTGTGAACCGCTCCATCTTATGGGAAATCCACTTCCGCGTACACCCCGTGAAGCATTTCTCCTTTAAAAATACCTGAAGCTGGACGTTCTCCCGTCAGTTACTCTCGTAGGCCGTCTTCTTAACTGACCTCGCTAGCGGATTGTTCTCTGTTCTTTTATTTTCTAGTAAAGTGGAAAAAAATTGAGAGATGGTTTCTTTATAAGGAAAAGAAAAATCATTCCTATTAAAATAGATGTTAAGTGGATTAACTTAAGTAGAAATAGATTCTACTTCTTTTAAACACACACACCCCCTTTTTTCCCTCTTTTTCCTTAACATCCCGCTTGTGCTGGCCCAATCTGACGAGTCCCTCCTGCTCCGTTCTCAACCTCCGGCCCACGTTTGCACAGCCCGTGCTCTGGCCCAGCAGGATGGTGAGTGAGGCTCTCATTCCTCATCCGGCAGACTTCTTTTTGCAGAGAGATGGAAACTGTCTCAGAAAGCCACCATTGGTCAAAACGCAGAGTACTGGCTGGGGACTACCCAACCCCAGCTGACAGATGCGCGGCACAGCCCCTGCACCTAAGGCGCTGGGAACCTGCAGCAGCGGGAGCCAGAAGATTGCAAGGGCCAGGGGACCAGGGCGTCTGTGACAGTGCCCTCTATGTACGGCAGAGGAGCTGCACCCAGGAAGTCCAACAACACAGTTGTCTAAACACGTCCTCAACCAGGGTAGCGGCGGCTGACATGCGGACATGACACAGGGCCCCGTCCCCGGATGAAGAGCTACAGGCCGCTGACGACTGGTCAGAGGGAGAATCAGTCTTCTTCAGCGATGAGCACTGTCGACTGTCATCCAGTACCGAGTGGTCAGCCTGAAGAACACACATGGGCACAAAGCACTGAGAACTCGGCCGTTGTATTTACGTATTTACTTATTCGTGTGCAAATAAACAATGATAAGTAAAAAGAGGCCATAGTTTGATGGGGAAGGAGGAGCAGTGTAAATGCAAGGCACAGGTATAAAAATCTGAAAATAAAATCAACTGTTTTTCACAGCTAAACTAAAAATTAAGCCTGAGGCCTATTTTTAGATGTTCGATGACATAATTATTAAAACGATAAAGAAGGGTGCGAGGTCATTCTTCAGGGGATTTACAAACTATTACAAACTAGCTTCAGTCAAAGTCTCAAACTATTCTAAAAACTGGTTAGCAGATGCCTTAGTACACACAGGCCAAATGTCTTAATAGCATTCACACTTACAGAGATGGGGTTAATGACATAATCACACCAAAGAGAACAGTTGTAATGAGTTTTGAGTGTAAATAAAAAGTCTGAAACCTGAATGTCCATAACCTAAACCCCCCTGAAAGTTATTAAAATCATTTCACACAGCTGCTAACGTACAAGTTAACTTTTAACTTTTAACCTGGCTACTATTCCGTCAGAAAGTCACATTCGAGGCAAGAAAATGCGGTAGAGAACTGTTGACAATAAAGAAAACATATAACCAATACATAAGTCGTTAGAGACACAGTATCTGATTCTGTGTTCCTTTAGCTATTAATAACCTTGACTCCATTGTCCTCCTCCAACAAACAAATCAAGTTTGCTTCTGCTCAAACACACGCCGCCGGTCCTGCCCGGACCAGGCACGGATACCACGGGTCTAGAGCGACACCTGGTGGCCATGTGCAAACTCACAAGAACTCATTCTACCGCTCAAAAAATAAAATTAAGAAACAAAGCAAACAAAAGCCGCTTGCTACCCAAAACTCTCTGAAATCATCGCGTTAGGACGATGATAGCAACACGGAAGCAGGGACGGCTAGTCTCCGGGGAGTAGTCTGGGGAACGCTAAGCGCTACGAGAAGAGCAATGGGCAGTCCAAAACCTGTGGGTGGGGATGGGAGTGGGTGGGTGATGACACGGGTAACGCTGGCGACAGCAGAAGCGGGATACACACACACACACACACACACACACACACACACACCCCGAACACGACCCTCCCCACTTGGCCCTGGGTGCTCAGCGCTGGCAAGCAACAGGGCAGATGCAAGACAGCATTTCAAAAGGATTTCTGCCCAGCGTCTTGGCAGCTTGAGCCTTCAGTTTCTGTTCTTCTCCTGGGAAAGACAGGCCAAAATTCATGGACTAAACGCACTGAAGCCTGACAAGCAGATCCTGTGAGACTGCAGAAGAGAATTTCTGAACCAGATCTGCATGGCATTCGGCAACTTGAAAACCTGGTGGGAATCCAAATATAAGGAGGAGCCTTCCTGGGGGCTTCATACAGCCAGCAAGACATTGGCGAGATCTGCACGGGGGCAGGACCAGCAGCAACCCAAAACCCTGAGGGGCTTCGCAAGAGGTGTGACCACCCAACCCTGCCCACCCCAGCGCAGCCCTGGGTACCTGAACTAGGCAAGACACCGCGGGGGGCGGAGAACGGCACTCCGAGGAAGAGACGGGGTTCTAGGAAGTCGAAGGAAATGTGAGAGTCTGAAAGTAGTCCAGGCCGGAGGGTTTTCGTATCGCGCATCTACACCTTTATTTAATATTCACCTTAGTAAGCCAGCTTAGCTCCGCTGTCACTCTATGTTGCTTTTGTTTTTCCCAAAGAGCACAGCCTGGCCAAGTTTGCCGGGACTTTTGCTACCTTATCTGTTTGAACATCTTCCCCGCTCTTTCGGTTATACCTTCAAGCCCTGCCCGCCTGCTCTCCACACAGATCATCTCCTCCACTTTATCAGCCTGACACTAATCACCAATCTTCCCGTGTCCTTTTCTTTGCACTCACGCTCACAAATACTAATGTATCAGTGCACACAGTCCTGTCGATGTCCGTTGATGGTTAGTGCTTCAGGGTAACTGTTCCGGAGTTGACTACCACTCTCTTCCAGAGCGGTTCTACTTCCTCCGGATAGTGACTGCTGTTGCACAGCATTCTACTCTCAGAGGAGGGCTGGGGTAGAGCCTCCACCGAGACCATCAGTATAAGAGGAAAACAAAGCTCAACCCGTGACAGCCACACGGGTGTGCAGTCCCTCTGCACACCATAAATGTGTCCACGGAGGAAGGGGCAGCCCAAATAAGTTTTTCATCGACCAACAACCTGCCTCCTGATGCAAAAGCCCCAACAAAAAAAACGTAAGAAACACAACCCCTTAAGAAACCCCTGACCCCAGGGGCTGAAGAGATGTCTCTGTGGTTAAGAACACAAGCTGCTCTTGCCCAGGACTCTGATCCACAGCACTCCGCCGTGGCAGTTCAGAACCTTCAACAACTAGTTTGAGGGGATCTGATATCCTCTTCTGATCCCCCCCAGCACCGGGCACATGGGTGGTGCACAGACATACAGGCAGGCAGGCACAACACCCATGCACATAAAATTTTTTAAATTTTTAAAAAGAAATTACTGATCCCAGAGTGATGACTCTTAATAAAAAGGGAACGAGATAAAATTCTGGATCAAGACTTATTATAAAAATATTCCAAAAAAATGACACAAAACTCTTAGGTGAATTCCATGAGAACACAAACAGCTGTACGAAATAAGAGAGTCTATACAGGAGACTAAAATAAGCTCAATGAGGAGACAGAAACACTGAGGGAAAACCAAATTGAAATGATGCAGGATTTGAAAGTGTGAGTAAGTCAAGTAAACAGCTCTCACTGGAAAGCCTCATCCACAGAACAGACCTTCCAGAGGAGACAACACCAGGCTTGAAGGGAAAGGATTCATTGAGGACCATGGTGAAGTTTCTTTTTTTCATTATGTTTTCTTTTAAATACGAAAAGAACATGCAAGATCTTTGAGAAGCTATGCAAAGACATTATGGGCATTATGGGCATAGAAGTCACATTATGGGCATACAGGTCAGACATAGGAAATATTCTCAGTACAATCACAGCAGAAATTTCACCAAACCTAGGGAAAAGGAGTCTCATCCAAACACAAGAAATACATAGAACACCAAATAAAACCAAGAAAGAAACTTCCCATGTCATATTCTAGTTTAAACATTATATACACAGAACAAAGAAAGTGTACTAACAGCTGCAAGAGGGAAAGAAGTCATAAACCAGGGCAGGCCACCAGAGTGACAGATGATTTTGTAACAGAAATTTGAAAAGCCAGAAGAGGACAGGATGAAGTGTTTCAAGTTCTGAGAGACTCTTAACTACCAACCGAGGCCGTTACACTCAGTAAAACCACCATAACTGGTGGAGAAAGAAAAAAGCATTTCATGATAAAAACCAAGAGCTAAAGGCATTTGTGACCACTAACAGTTCCAGGGAGGGTGCCGGAATGAATTCTTTGGAATCAAAACAACAACAACAACAAAACAAACAAAAAACCACGTACACACTTAAGAGGGTGGGTGGGGGAGAGGGACAGAGACAATAGAACAGTAGTCAAGCAAATAATACAAAGTCAAATGACAGCAATTAATGGACACCTATCAATATTTATTCTGAATGTTAATAGTCTCAATCCCCATGTCAAAAAACAGAATAGAAGGCTGGATTCAAAACAGGATCTATCTAGTCGCTGCCTCCAGAAAGCAAACTTCAAATTTCACCCTATCCCAGGGTGAAAGGGTGAAAAAAGATTCAAAGGAAGTGGAACTAGGGAGCAAGATAAGACAGACTTCAAGCCAAAGTAATTGAAAAGAGGGGTAGAATGCCACCTCATGCTTCTCAAGGGAGCGACATCAAGAGGGCCTTACCATTCCCAACATACATGTGCCAAATATGTCCCCAATTTTATAAAGTACTACATTTAGAGACAAAGATTAATCCCAATGCAATAGCAGTAGGTGACTTAAATATTCCACCTTGGCCAACACACAGGTCATCCCAACAAGAAAACAAAGAAAAAACTTTAAAGTTAATTACATCACAGATCAAACAGACTCAGCAGACCGCTACAGAACATTCCATCCAAACCCTGTCGAATACACATTCTGCTCAGCAGCCTAAGGTACTTTCTCTACAACATATCAAATATTAAGACACAAAGAAAGTCTCAGCAAACATGGGAAAACTAGAATACCTTATTGTATTCTATCAGACCACAAAGAAATAAAACCATAAGTCACAGCAAGAGAAATTACAGAAAACTCACAAACCCATAGAGGTTAAACACCACATAGCTGAAACATTCCTAAAAGTGAATGAAAATGAAAATGCAACATTGTATCCTATGGTATGCAACTAAACAGTTCTAAAGGGAAGTTTGTATGATTAAGTACCTACAATAAAAGCAAAATAAAACAAGAAATCCAGAGAGGTCTTAAATAAATAATTTAATGACATAGAAACACAAGACCATGCCAAATACAAAAGCACTAGATATAAATAAAATTAGGATTGGGAAGGAAATTAATGCAAAAGAAATGGATAAAAATACAACATGATCATGAAATGAAGAGTGAGAAAAATATTGACAAACTCTTCATCAAAACAACCAAAAGAAAAAGACTCAAATGAATAAAATCAGAGATAAAGTTGAAGTCATTACAACAGATGTCAATGAAATTAAAAAACTTACATTGCACTAAACCAGAAAATCTAAATGGATGATTTCTAGATGCATATAACCCACTAAAGTTATAATAATGAAAGGTTGATGGCCCCAGTTTGGGACAGTCCTTGGGCAGTTTTCTCTATAAAAGCTATACTTACATTCACAGGAACAATATGTGGGAGTTCTTTTTCTCTACATCTTGGTCAAAAGTTGTTAATTTTTAAAATAGTAGCTATTCTAACAGGAATCAGAAGATCTCTCATTGCAGGGTCTGTTTTGTTTGTGGTGCTGGAGTCCAAACAGAGGGCCACGCGTATGCCAGGCAAGATATTTAAGAGAAGTTCCCTAGCCTCACCCTGTAGTTTTGAGATGAATTTCTTTGATAGATACTGAGAGTTTCTTTTCATAGATTTGTTGTCCACATATAAGTGTTTTGAACTGTTCAAATGATTTGCCCCCTTTTAATTGGATATATATATATTTTTTTTTGTTAGGTTTGAGTTCCTCCTAAATTCTAGAGGTCAGTCTCCTGCCAGGTGTTTGGAAAATATTGTCCGATGTTCTGAAGGTTGCCCTGTCTATTTCTGGAGCTGTGCAGGAGACTTTTAGTTCTATGTTGTTCACTTCTCTATTTGTGCTTTTGTCTATAACAATATATCAAATTGCTTCCAATCTCTCTTTTCTTCTACTAATTTCACAGGCTCAAGTTTCACAGTTAGGTCTTTGACCTATTTTAAGTTCATTTGGTACAGCTGGGTAGGAACAGGTTTCATTCGTTTACACGTGGACAAGCAGGCTTTCCGACACCACTTATTAAAAAGGCTAGCCATTCTCCAACTTAGGTTTTTGGCTACTCTGCTAAGGATCTGCTTGGTTATTTTTAAAATATTATTTCTATCATCATACATTAATTATAAATACTGAGTTTCATTGTGACGAGCTTACATGCATAAATGACATCATTCACCCTCCAGTGCTTTCTTATAGCCCTCAGTCACCTTCCTCTTCCTGAACAGCCCTTATTCTCTCTTCCAGATTCCATACATGAGCAAAGTTATCTGACGCCTATCTAAGTCTGGCAA
Source organism: Psammomys obesus (assembly GCF_907164565.1). Classification (NCBI taxonomy): domain Eukaryota; kingdom Metazoa; phylum Chordata; class Mammalia; order Rodentia; family Muridae; genus Psammomys; species Psammomys obesus. Next base: position 745,916 of record NW_026591711.1, on the reverse strand, counting down.
ATTTGACCCACCATGATCTCTGGTTCATGTACAGAAGTGTTTAGAATTCCAAAGATGGCATGTCCAGAGAAGAAGCTTGCCACATTACATTACATTTAGAATGCCAAGATTGCAAACCAAAGAAATAATATTAGAAGCTGCAAAAGAAAAATGTCAACTGGTTTACAAAAGCAAGCTCATCAGAGGAGCAAGAGACATTCCAAGAGAAATCCTAAAGCCAGGGAATGAATACACTGATGTATTTCAAGCTCTCAAAGTAAATAACTGCCAGCCAGGATTTTTCTTTTCTTTTCCTTTCTTCCTTCTCTCTCTCTCTTTCTCTCTCTATGACACAGACTTTTTCTATGTACCTCTGGCTGTCCTAGAACTTGCTTTGTAGACCAAGCTGGCCTCAAACTCAGAGATCCACCTGCTTCTGCTTCCCAAATGCTAGGATTAAAGGTGTGCGTTACTACCCCCCTGGCCAAGATTGTTATATTTAATAAAAATATCTTTTAAAACCAGTGACAATATAAGATCTTTCTAAGAGAGAGACAAGGTAAACCTAAGACAACTCATGACTCCTAGGCTAGCACTATGAAACATACTGAAAGAAATTTAACAGTAATAGGAGGAAGAAAGTCACAAACACAAGAGCTCAGGAAAGATTGAATTTCATGAGAGGAACAGGCGAAAACACTGAAAAAGATTAAAGGCCAAATATAATCAGTTCAGTAAGGAAACTAATTCTTAGATGAAAAAGGATGAAAACAGACAGATACTACTAAAAATGACCATGAGAAAACACAAGGATATTGTGGAATAAGAACCATAAATAACTGGATAGACTGTTATTATAAAGAAAGAAAATCCCAAAGGTTCAATCCCAATGAACACTGAAGAGCCATTTGGGGTAGAAGTCTGGTAGCTCAGAGGGGCAGAGAAAGCACCCAGCTGACCTTCCGACTTAGCCAACATCCCAGGAGGAAGAAGCCCTTCCTACTGAGCTCACATACCAGAATAAAAAAATCCTTCCTGTTCAGCTCAGGTCCCAGAAGGGAAAAGCTCCTTCTCTTTCTCCACACTCTCTTAAATAGCCTTCATCTCAATATCCCTCCTTTCAGTTTAAACCCTGTCAGCTGGTTGCTAGTGTTAACTTCATTTAATCCTGTTTACAGAAAGCTCTTGGATTAAAGGTGTGTGCTAAGGCACAAGTACTTGTTTACAGTAAAGAAAAGCTTTAGGATCAAAGACTGAGCTACGGCACAATTAGAAACGGTTTTTACAGTTCACAGTCTCAGGGTTCACAATGTGATCAAATAGCCTTCAACAGTAGACACCATTGTGTTAATGGTTTCTCCTTTCCTAGGAACAGTACAATAGCAATTAACAGTAGCAAATAACTGAAAAACAAGAGCCAACTGTTCGATGCCTGCAAGAAATAACCTTGTGACAAAGGCACACACACAAACAGAAAGAGACAGTGAGTGAAATGGTATAACAAGGAGGGGAAAGCTGGAATCAGTCAGAAGCATGAATTCATCTCTCACAATATGAACGTCAACTCAAAATCAGTCAACAGAGATAAAAAAGAAATGCCACTACATACTGATAAAAGGAACAAACCATACATATTTATAATTTTTATATATTCTTGATGGGAAAACACAGAGACTTACTGTGTATGGGGACACATGCATGCCATCATGCAAATATGGAAGCCAGAGAACAGCTCTGGCCAGTCAGTTCTCTCCTTCCACTTTAGGGTCACAGGGAAGAACGTTGGGTTGTCTGGCTTGTTGGCAAGCCCCCTTGCCCTCTGAGCTGCCTCCTCAGCCTCCCTGCATTTATTTATATGTTTGTAATGGTAAGAGTAAGTTTGGGAAGGGGGCTGAGCATGTCTCACACTCATAATTCCAGCATTGTGGAGTCCTTCCTATTCTTGAGAAAGAACAAACAACAAAAACAACAAACCAAAAACATACTTTGAAGAAAAGAAAACCTCTTGACAAATAATACTGAAAAAAAAATAGATATGCACATGTAGAATAATGAAACTATACCCACCTCTCTCACCCTGTGCAAATGTCAGCTCAAAGGGGATCAAAGTATTTAAGGCCAGAAACCCTGAAACTACTAAAGGAGAGTATAAGGAAAAAAAAATCTCAAATCTATACATAGGGAATGACTTTCTGAATAGGACTTTGATCACTCAGGAAATGCTAGCAAGAATTGGTAAATAGGCTGTAACAAATTAAAAAGAACAGCACAAGAAACACTTACCAGCGTGAAGGGTCAGCCTGAAGAGTGAAAGAAAATCTTTGCCAGCTATTCCCTTGATAAGGGATCAATATCCACAGTATATAAAGAGCTCAAAAATAAATAAACAACAACAACAAAAAGAACAAACTGAGTCAACAAATGAACAAACGGATTAAACAGACATTTCTCAAAAGAAATACAAGTGGAGACTGGGGAAACGGCTCAGTCAGTGCATTGATTAATTCCTGTTGCTGTGATTAAAACACCAGCACCGAGGCAGCTGGTAGAGGGAAGCATTTACGGGGGCTTACAGTTCCAGAAGGATAAAAGCGCATCATAGCAGGGAGGCATGCAGTCTGCAGGCACGGTGGCTAGGGCAGGAAGCTGGGAGAGCAGGAAGCTGGGAGGCTGCATCTTCAACTACAAACACCAAGTACACAATATACCGGAAGTTGGGCAAAGCTATGGATTCGCAAAGCCCACCTCCAATGACATACTTCCTCCAGCAGGACCACATATCCTAACCCTCCCCAAACAGCGCCACCAACTGTAGACCAACGGTTTAAACCCGTGGGTTTGTGTGGGACATTTCTCATTCAAACCACCCACCAGGAAAGCGTCTGTGAGCTTGAATTCTCAACACCTACATAAAAAGCCTGGGGTAGGAGACGTACTCCTGTAATCTATGCACTAGGGAAATGGGAGGACGGATCCCGCCGGTCCACGGGTCAGCCAGCCTACCCCAATCAATGAGCATCAGGGTTAGTGAGTAACCTTGTCTCAAAAGTAAACAAAGAGATAAGGAGGGCAACTGAGAAAATAACACTCACCGTGTACCGCAGGGTCTCCACACATACGTGCAAACGGATATCACACACACACACACACACACACACACACACACACACACACACACTGATGTTTGTTTTTAATGGTGTTTTATTTGGGGCATTTAAGCTTCTACCTCCTTTCCACCAACCCCTTAACCCTAGGTGAGAGAGAGAGAAAGTTAGTGAAGAGAGGAGCATAAACCACTCCAATCTCCGTCAACAGCAAACCCAGCAAGCGGTCTCCTCCATCTGCCTCTCCAAGCCACCACACTGTCTGCCTCTGGCCTCTCCAAACTGCCACACCTTCTCTTCCTGGGCTCTTGAATTGACTCCCCTTCAGAGTCCTAAATAATGCCCCTCTCCCTGCTGCACAAGACAGGCCTGTATTAGCTGTCAAAGGCCAAGCCCCATACTAGGCAGTTATCAGCTGTTGACAAACTATAGAGCCCAAACTAAAACCCCACTCTTGGGATTAAAACAAAAACATATTTACATAACATAACTGAGTTTTTAGAGAAATCAAAACTCCCATTACACACACACACACACACACACACACACACACACACACCCCAAATGGTTAATAGACAAGTTTAAAATCTTCAGCCACAAGGTATATGTAACTTAGTGAAACTCCCTATCACCCCAGTCAGTGTAGATATCACTAAGTACTAACTCCAGATTCTAGGCCAGATATTGGAGAAAAAAAGGCCTCACACACTATTGGTAGGGATGTAAGTACAGTCACTATGGAAATCAGTACGGAGGTTCATTAGGTAAAAAACAGAACTACCATATGGTCTATCTAAACCAGTGTGGGGTGTATGTATACGCTAAGGACTGAAAGTGAGTATTTGGGGAAGGTCAAGTAGTTAGCTGGGGCTGGGTTGGTGGCTCTGCACAAGCATGAGGACCCAAACTCAAAATACCAGAACACAAGTAAACAGCCAGGTATGGAGGAGACAGGACAGTCCCTGGAGCTTGCTCTGGGTCCATGAGAGATTCTGTCTCAAGGAACTAAGGCAGTTAGTCGTATGGAGTAGGACACTAAATGTACTTCTCTGGCCTCTTCCACATGCATGCAGAAGAGCGTGTACCTACATGTATGTGTGCATATGCTACACACAATGCAGAGGCGCAGCTCAGCTGTAGGCGCTTGCCTGGAATGCATGGAGTCCCAGTTTGACCAATGCCGTTAAAAATGAGTATTAAAAAATATGTTACAAATGTTGGTGTTGAATGCATGCTTAGATCGCTTAGTGGTGGCACTAGGACATGGACCTGGATTTTACCTTCCATAAATTCAGAGAGATTTTAAACTCTTAGTCATTTAATTTTCAAGACCCTGACCTGAAATCTCAGAACATTCCTTTGATGGTTTTAATAGAATCCTCACTTTGAGCTATCTCTAGCCTGAGATGCCCCTTTTCTTCCAGCTTCAAACAAGCAGAAATGTACTGTATTTCTCCAATGAGCACAACATCTTTTCTCAACCCTATGATCCCCCTTCCATGCCTCATCTCCTTGTGTCCTTTCTATAGTGGATTACATGCTACCCCATTCACAGACTGCCCGCCTGACAGTGAACATGTCTGTTTGCCTTTGGGGTGACCATCAAGAGATATTTGTGTCATTAAACTGATGACTTAAAAAATAGATTGATTTTCACTACTCACTAACACTACCATTGTAAGACTTTTTTTTTAAGGACTACTTAATTGTATCCCACAAAAATTGATGTCCACCATGATTTCACAGAGAGGCATAAATATGTGGGGAAATCACTTTTTGGGCAAGCATGAGTTAAATTAAACAAGCTCTCTTCTACGGAAGTTTTTTTAGAACCTTTCTGATGCTCAGTCTCAAATTAGCATTCATTATTTCATATTTAACCAAATGCTTCTGTGCTGTGCATTTCAAGGAACCAGTGTTTATCAAAACGCCCTGCAGAAATGTTGGTCTCCCTCCTTAAGCGATGAGGACGCATTAAATGTCATATTGTTCCCTTTAACTATGCGACTTTGTTTAAGCCCACCTCCTGAACCTTTAGTAACAAATCAACTGCCATTCGGTTCTACTAAATAAGAAATGTCAATGGTAGAAATGGCTTGAGTGTGACCCAATGGATCCCTTTTATTAATTTTAACTTACACCTAAAATTTGTGCATATTTATGGATGTCACATGCAGTGCTGCCCCCAGTCAACTGTTGAAGTCTATGAGGAATGCAGAAAGGAAGGCTGGACCCTGGCACAGGCAGGCGGAAGCCTCCGTGCTGCTTTAGTCTAGCTACGCCTCAGTCACCAAGTCCAGAGAACGGCTGTTACCAGCCTCATAAACACTCCCATGGGCCACGCCTCCATTTCCACTTCCCTACAATGTGCTTCCATCATCACTGCCTTCTTTGCTTTAGCCTCCCTGATCTGGTGGTAGGAATAAAAGGGTTTTGAGGGAGCTAAAGCTGCTTCTTCAGTGATTCCCTGTTTTCTCCAAAGAAGTTAGTTATAAGCACTTATTTTTATACAAAATGCTCCCCTACCATTTGTACTCTGCCTTGTACTTTATCCTAACTAGAGCAGACCATTTCTACCTTCTGTGCTCTCACGCTATTTGTAATGAAGGTGCTCTTGCCCACTCCTCAGTTTTGCTACCCATCCTTCCAGATGTAATCATGGGAAAAGTGGGGAAAGGTGAAGCTGAGTAACATCCTTCAATGATGCAGAGAAACCACGCCCTTCACATATGTTACCATCTCAAGAACTGAAGAAACCATGGGGAAACCATAATTCCTGCTTTACTGTAAGTAAATAAATAAATAGATAAATGTCATAGTGAAGAATGCAAAAGAAAAGAGTTGCCAGCAGCAGCACCCTTCCCCAAACCACCTGCTTTGGTCGGAAAATATCATGAATAGCCTTTAAAACTGAACCTGTTACCAGGCCCATCAGGGTTAAACCCAATGCCGGGAACAGTCTCTACTAGGTCATCCCTATGGACTGGGCCACTAGAACTGTTAGCCCAAACAGAGAATTCTCTGCAGAGGAATATTGAATGGCAAACAAACACTTAAAGAAATGTTCAACCTCATTAGCCATCAGGGAAATGCAAATCAAAATGACCCTGAGATTTCACCTTACACCCATCAGAATGGCTAAGATCAAAAACTCAAGAGACAACACATGCTGGAGAGGGTGTGGAGAAAGGGGAACCCTCCTCCACTGCTGGTGGGAATGTAAACTTGTACAACCACTCTGGAAATCAATCTGGTACTTTCTCAGACAACTAGGAATAGCTCTTCCTCAAGATCCAGCTATACCACTCCTAGGTATATATCCAAAAAATTCTCAAGTACACAATAAGGACATTTGCTCAACCATGTTTGTAGCAGCCTTATTTGTAATAGCCAGAAGCTAGAAACAGCCCAGATACCCCTCAGTGGAGGAATGGATGCACAAATTGTGGTGTATCTACACAATGGAATATTACTCAGCAATAAAAACAAGGAAATCATGAAATTTGCAGGTAAATGATGGGATCTGGAAAAGATCATCCTGAGTGAGCTATCCCAAAAGCAGAAAGATGCACACGGTATATACTCATTCATATAGATATATAACATAGGATAAACCTACTAAAATCTGTACACCTAATCAAGAGGGAGGATTCTTACTAAAATGCTCAATTCCTATCCAGAAAGGCAAAGAGGATGGACATCAGAAGGAGAAAAGAGGGAACAAGTCAGCAGCCTGACACAGAGGACCTCTGAAAAGCTCTGCCATATAGACTATCAATGTAGATGCTGAGACTGATGGGCAACCTTTGGGCAGAGTGCAGGGAATCTTAGGAAAGAAGTGGGAAACAATAAGATCTGGAGAGGACAGGAACTCCACAAGGAGAGCAACAGAACCAAAAATTCTGAGCACAGGGGTCTTGCCTGAGACTGATATTCCAACCAAGGACTATGCATGGAGATAACCTAAGACCCCTACACAGATGTAGCCCATGGCAGTTCAGTATCCAAGTGGGTTCCATTGTAATAGGAGCAGGGACTGTCTCTGACATGAACTGATTGGCCTGCTCTTTAATCACCTCCCCCTGAGGGGGAAGCAGCATTACCAGGCCACAGAAAACAACAAAGCCTCTCCTGATGAGACCTAATTGACTAGGATCAGAAGGAAGGAAAAGAAGTCCTCCCCTATCGGTGGACTTGGAGAGGGGCATGCATGCAGAGGGTGGAGGAAAGGAGGGATTGGGACGGGAGGAGGGAGAGAACCACAGGGGGGATACAAAGTGAATAAAGTGTAATTAATAAAGAAAAAATAAAATAAAAAAAGAACAGTGTTAGCCCAAGTGGCTGTTGCCATCACCCTCCTCTAACCTTAGACAGCGGAACTAGGAGTGTAACCTCACCCACTGAAGAGCAGGACATGAGAACCAGAAGAGGCTTCTATATTAAGAGCCTAGGGGCAGGCCCACCATGCAGAAACCAAGCAACCAATAGGAACCAAACAACACATACACAGGTTAAAGCCAGCAACTATATGCTCTAGACCATTGTGATGTCCAATTTCAGTTGTCACTGAAGAGATTTAGCATCTGCTGAAGAGATGCTGAAGAGCATCTCTGAGCAAGTCTGTGTGGGAATTATCTTGATGGATGAAATGAGGTGGGAAGTACAGCCCATTCCAGTGTTATCCAAGCTGGATTACACCATATCTGGGCATGGCTTCTAGGTTGCAGAAAGGCAGAATGTGAACTGAGTAAGAGCATTCACTGCGCTCTGATTCCAGATCATGCATGGATTGTGCCTCAATCTCCTGTTCCTGTGATATTTCAATCATGAAGGACTGTACCCTCAAACTTTGAACCCAAATTAAACATCCTGGCAAATGCTACTCAAGAGAGGAAGCGTTATCACAGCAAAGAAGGGAATTAAGTCAACCAGCCTCAGCCTCAGGTGGAATCTGTACACTAGTTAGAAACTCAGGATTCACCTGCATTATGCTAGCCTTAGAGTAAGCCCAGGGCACAGCAGCCTTCCTGCTTTGTAGGCCCCTGCAGCTATGAGCCTTGGGTGCAAACTAGCTTAGTATCAGCCTTGGTTGCTAAGTGTCCATCTCTACCATCCATCCCCCAGTTTCTGCTTTCACAATCATTACCAGGCCATGATCACACATCAGCCTCTGGAACTGTACTTGTACCAACAAGGGATCTGCTCCACTGTGGAAAGGACATTTCATTGTGGATCCCTACCAGCTCATTGTCCTGAGTGTGCATGAGCACTTGTAGTTATGACTAAGTCATGGCCAGCCAGGCAGCAGCCTGTGTGACTAAGAGTTTCCTCACCGATGCTATCCCAGCATCAGGCAGCAGAGAACAGAAAAGACTCCATACACTGGGAGTAAGATCTTAGAGCCAGCCTCATGACATCTAATACTGGGAAGATCTAATAAACTCCATTCCTTGGAAGAAATCTGGAGCATCCTGAGACCACACAAGACGCAAAATCTCAATATCAGAATTCTGCTGCATTAGCTGCAGTAGTCGCAGACCATGAGCTCACCTCAGAAACAGGCAGCTCCGAATGTGTGGGTCTCAGTTCCTTCATCAGACTCTGCAGGTCTGGGTGAGCTCATGGTGAGGCCTGGCTTGGTAGCATGAAGAGCAACAGGTGTGAGAAGAAACTGGGGCTGGTTTAGGTTCATGCACAGTAACTTTGACAGGAGGAGGGCATTACTCAGCCTGGCCACCACTTAGTAACTATGGGTGAAGCATCTGGGTGGCCTCACAACCAGGAAGCAGCTGTGCTATAAACTGCTCTCTCTCAAGTTACTGTCCTGGTTGTCTGAGCTGATGTATCGGCAATTTGGGAAGACTTGAGCTTGTCCTGTGTCCAGTCTTTCAGTTATGACAACATAAGGTGCAATCTAGTGCAGAAAGAGAAGAAGAAACTTCAGGCTGAGGAAAAACCAAAAGCCTCCTTAGAAACTCGGCACAGACATCACAAACAAAGCCACATTAGGAAAACTGTCATATCTGTTCACTGGCCTGATATCATTACATGTCCGAAAGCATCAAGAGCTTTCAAAAAATTGTGTCCTCCTTTAACATTCAAACTAAGGTTCCAGACACTGAACAAATAGGAATCAGTATGGGAGAACTCTCATGGAATTAAAGACAGCTCCTTGGGGACCCTAGTGTACCTAAGGGCAGAGAACTTACTTAACAGTTATGAAATTTTGAGGCTTGATCTCCCATATTAATGTCTCAGATTCCATACATGTTAATATTCCAAAAAATAACAACATATAAATCAACTTATTTCAGGAAAATCAATGAGCCTGGGGAAAAAAACAAACAAACAAACAAAAAAGTTTCAGTACTCTAATAGAGTAATGCAAAGAGAACATGCTTGCAAAATAGAAATGCTTACATATGCAAAATGTATACTAGCACACACACTTGAAAGCACACTTACATTCATGCATATACAAATGAAAACACACAGCACCAGCAAAATAATAGCAATCAACAAACAATACTCATAGATATCTCCCAGCATCAAGGCGCTTCATTCTCCAATTCTGAAAACTACACCCACACAACTCAAAGCACCTGAAGAAGCTGAGCTGGAACCTAAATGGAGCCTTGACCCCTACATTCTAGTGTCTTTGGTGCAGGAAGGTACTTTGGAGGCTAAACATAAAGACCAACATAAACACAAAGACCAAACCAGCCACAAAACCTTTGACCTACAATCTGTCCTGCCTGCAGGTTATGCATGGCACAAAACTTGTAGGAATAGCCAAGCAATGTGTGATTTAAGGCCTACTCCATGATACAGAACCCGTACCTTAATACTGTCTGGGTGACCAAGAAGCAGACACTAAATAGCTCAAAGACTTAGTGTAAAACCAAACACAACTGGTCAAAGAGGGAGAGAGAGAGAAACAGAGAGAGAGAGAGAGAGCCAAGTAGTGGTGAGGTATGCTTTTTACCCCCTGCACAAGTGAAGGCTGAGGTAGGAAGATCTCAGAGTTTGAGGCCAGCCTGGTCTACAGAGTGAGTTCAAGGACAGAGAAACCCTGTCTTAAACCAACAGTAACAATAAAATGGCTCCTAATGATATTTTGCTATACTCATAGATCATCACACAAGCTTTCTCCTGCACAGACCCACAGCTAGACATTAAGCAGAGAGTCAGTCTTTGAAAAAAATAGTTCTAAGATAGAAGTTTTCATCAAATCCCTCCCCTGAGAGCTCAGGGAAGCCCATGGAGGAAGAGACAGAAGAGCACGAGGGGACAGAGGACAATCAGGTGAACAAGGTGTCTGAACCTATCGAGCAAGGCTCATATGAACTCGCAGGGACTAAAGCAGCAAGTACTGGGCCAACACACATCTGCATTAGGTCTGAATGTGTGTTACAGACTTCAGCGTGGTGTTTTTATGGGACTCCTGAGTGTGTGAACAAGTGGGTCTCGGATTCTTGTGCCTGCCCTTGAGACTCCTATTCGGCTACCTTGTTCAGCCAAGGTGTGATGGTGTTTCTTTTTCCTTTTCTTTTCTTTTGTCATGTTTGCTGTTGTCTCTTAAAAGCCTGTTCTTTTCTAATGAGAGACAAAACAAAAACAAAAACAGGTGTGGATGCAGAAAGAAGGAAAAGTGGGGAGCCACTGAGAGGAGTAGAGAGAGGAGAAGCTGTCATAGGCCATAACACCCAAGAAAGCATTCAATTTTCAATTAAAGGGGAAAAAGCATTCTGTAAAATGATCTTCCTTGTACCTATGTTTTCAATGACTATACTGTCTACAAGGAAGGGGCAGCTCTATATGTCATTTTGCAATCTCAACAGCCAGGGCATATATTTGGATTACCAGTACAGCGTCGAGTTAGTTGTCTGGTGTCACCATGCCAAGATTGGAGCTGTCCATACAGCGCTGTCCTGGGGCCACCCATGGGAGCGTAACTAACTTACACATCACTTCAAGAAAACTGACTCCTTCAGCGGAAACCACCGACTGCCCACAGCTCCTCCGCTCGTGATGAGGGCTCCCGAGCCCCTTACCCTCTCTGCTGGAATGCTGGCAGGCGTGATCCTGCACACTTATGTAGGTGAGGAGGATGCTGTGGGCCTATGAGTCTGGTCATGTGCAGAAGGCACTGCTCCACTCTGGTCCTCCCTGACCTCGGCCTCCCATAGTCTCTTCTTCTATGCTCTTCTTCAGTCACTGGGAAGGGCGATGATAAAGATGTCCCGTTACTGGCTGAGCACTCCACAGCCATGTATTCTCAGTGTTTTGTCCACTGTGAGTTTATCGCTTAACCACCACACACTGCGCGCGCGCGCACACACACACACACACACACACACACACACACACAACTAGATAAGGTCGGAGAGCTGCACTAATTTTAATGGGTATAAACATAGGCATTTGGAGATAGTTACATATTCTGTCTATTTAGCATAACTGAAGTAGATTTGGTCCTGTGGGTTACCCAAATGGCCATATTTACACTATTTTTCCTGAGTTCAAAGATAAGGAAGCAGCATTATCCACTGCGTTCCTCCTCTCAAGGACAAAGTTACTACAAAAAGATGAAAGTCTTCCAGGAGATGTATGTAGGTGATTCCCAGGGAGGTGTCTCTGAGAAACACTTTCAGCTACCTCTCCAAAGCTAAGCCCTTCCAAGAATGCTTGCACAGTAGAGAACAGGATGGACCAAGCTGGCAGATAGCTGAGGCCTGGATACCAGTTGTGATTCTCAGAATGAAGTGAGGTGAGGTCTCTGTGACCTCACAGGGTACATCCCTGCCCTAGTAACAGCAGGGTTCTTAGCCAAAGAACAACTCAGAGTCCATGAGGGAGGGCTGGGATCCACAGCAATCCCATGCGTCTGTGTAGGTTTGGGCTGTTTTCTGGGATGGACGCTACCCAAAATTCATCACGTGAGTAACTCGCTCAGTGTGAGGCACTTCATTGGGGTCTTTCTGAGGTGGGGCGACTAAACATGGTGAGGGATGAAGTGTCCTGCCTGAGGACAGCTCATCCTAGGAAGAGTTAGAAACAGCAGGGATCACAAGTCTCATAGCACTGAGACTGGCCTCTAAAGCCCACAGGGAGAGGAACCCCTCCACACACCAGGGAGAGGGGGCTTGGAATGAAGCCACACTGGACCTGGTATAACTGGATCTGGACTGTTGTTTTTGCTTCTGGCACTCAGATGGAAGGATGTCCAGGAAGTCTCAACTCTGAGAGCTGGGAAGATATCCCAGCTCTGAGGTGGAACAGTGTCCCAAGGGCACACTGAGGAGCCCAGGAACCTCACAGCTCTGAGAGGATGTCTCCTCAGCAGAGACTTTGCAGCTCCTGGGGGGGGGGGTTACCACACCCTGATGAAGCTGAGGAGCCTAGGAGCCTGAGCTTCACTCTTTCTCCAGCCATTGCAGCTCCCAGGGGAGGGTTGCGCCTCTAGTCCCCAGCCTAGGTAAGGAAAGAAGAAACATTGATGTTGTCATGTCCACATCTGACCATCACTCATTGCTTGTCCAGGGGAAATAGGTGAGGTATCCCTGGCACTAATCTCAGGCTTGGCAGTAGCAATCTTCTCATTTCTATTCAGATACCTGACATAGTATGGAAATGAACATCACTGTCACTGTCACAGGAAACACCATGGCAGGCCTCTCCCATCTAATTCCATACTTACATACATGTTTTCACATTGTGTGCTCATGTGTTTGCTCCTTTCTACAGGTCCCTATCATATGTGTAAAAGTGAACGTAGATGACACTGAATGATGTCACATATCTTCCTCTACAAATATATATAAACTCTTACATGCAAGGGTAATCTCTGTTCAGGCTGTGTTAATAAGACGAGGACCTCACCACAGGCCCAGCCTCCCACTTGGCTGTGTG
>NW_026591711.1:659580-732521 GCF_907164565.1 Psammomys obesus | reverse complement strand
TGTGTGCCTTCAGGTACATAGGCATGCTAGGAATAGTAGGAGCAAAGACCAGAATGGCTGTGACTCAGGCTCAAGGAAGTTGTTGAGGTGTTCCTTATGTAACACAACAGGTGACCTGGTAAGAAGCTGAAACCTCAGTGGGCACAAGCAAGTCTGCAGAGTGCCATGCATATACTGTCTCGGGGTGAGGCCAACGTACACAAGCCATCAAGAGAGGCCTCTGGAAGAAACTGTCAAGTGAGTACCTGGTCTAAGACTCAAGGCTGGAGCCCACAGAAGGTTCAGGACCAACTACTTCCACTACCCACCCTCAACCAACACCTGCAGCTCAAGGTGGGAGGAAATTTCTTCCCCAGGACCTTCTCCCAGGCTGCAGTACACATGAACTTTCCTGGAAACAGCCATCTTGACATTCATCTCACAGGCCCTTCCCTGCTCAGCCACAGACACTGATTTCCATCTCTCTTCTTCTAACTTCATGCTAATAACTTCATTAGGAAACAAGCATTAACATATTTGTGGATGAATCTGTGTGCCCATGTGTGGGCAAGAGATTGTGTCAGGTGTTTCCACTTGTATTTGTGAGAATAGGTGACAGCAGCTGAGGCAGAGCCAGCTCCTATCACAGGACTCCAGTTCCCAAAGTAGGACAGGATGAAGCTCTCTGTCATGCTGTTCTCCAGGGAATGACATCCTCAGAAGTCACAGACTACCTTTGTAGGGTCAGGGAGGGAAACTTCATGACATCCTGCTTTCTGGGCAAGCCTACTTCAAGCTGTGTTTAGTGGTGGTGAAGGGACAGTGTGGAGGCCAAATTTTCAATCATTGGTACCCAGAATGCTGCAATGGCACACTTCAAGTCTCATGACCAGAGAAGGTTACTGACAAACTGAAAAGCAGAAATGATTGATCAAGCATTAAGTGTTGCACACTGAGGTGAGGATGACCCATCCCACTGGCCTTGCTCGACCCAGAAGTAAAGTTCCCAGGAGGAATAGGAGGACTGGATGTGAGCTTGTTAACAGGAAATAATCATAAGAGAAGGCTTCAGCTATTGTCCCCAAATACCAGTCCAAAAGACACTGTGTGCCTGCACAGCCTTTCAGCTTTCCAAACAGAGAGAGCCTTGGCCTCTCTGACCTCACATGAAAGGCATTGTCATGATTGTGGGTGTGCCCCAGGCCTGTAAGCATCAGAGCCTACTAGAGTGGGCTAGGGCTAGGGGTGAAACCAGGACAAGGTCAGCAGGGATGCCTTTCAGGTAAGTCAGAGCAGAAAATTCTGTGGGTGAAGACGTGACTCAAATCAGTGTATGAACTTGTCAAGCGGCTTTAAAGAAGAGGGAGAACAGCATAATTCAGGGTCTGAGGGTTTCTAATATACAGGACAGATGTGAACCTGAGAAGAGGGTCAGTAGCAAGGACCACAGGGACACCCTCCCAGAGAGTGGCCACACATAACTGCAGAGATGGGACAGGATCTCCACACAGCAGAAAGAAGTCATGTGAAGATGGATACAGCCACCAGTTCCTTAGCAAAGCATCCTCTAGATATTGGAGGACTAACATCTATTGTTTCTCTAACTAGCTGTGATATTCCATCATGGGATCTCACCACAGAAGGAAGGAAATGCCTCATGGTGCTGCCTTGTGGAGACTCTCTCGTGGGTCTCACAACTTAGAATCATCAGTCTTTACACATGCGCTCATGGGCCCAACCATCCCATGTACAGTCACATGAGGAATGAGAGGATCTCTCCCAACATTCTCTCCCCTAAGCACTGGATGTATGACTTGTTTCATCTGGACTCTCAGTAGTAAGTGTCTGTGATGCTCTGAGAACATTTGAGATGCCAGAAAAGGACAGCCAGGGTTTTCCTGTATACACAGCCACAGGTCTAAATGTAGTGGAATGCCACCTGTAGTGCTCTTTATTAAAACTCTACTTTATTTGGGTTGTTAGGCCTCTTCCTTCCTTCCATCAACCACTCAACCTTAAGTAGGAGAGAGAAAAGGTTCATGTGGAGAGGATGTCCTGACTCCTTTATTTCTCCCAGCCATTTAGGGGAAAGGGGTTCATTAAGGGTTATGTACCAATTGCTGCCAACCACAGGCACAGCAGTCTCCTTCACGCTGCTGCACCCTGAAGGGTTTCTCTCCCTCTCTCTGCTTCAAGCCGCCACACCGTCTCTGGTCTCCGGTCTCTGGTCTCTCCAAACTGCTACACCACACACACCAACACTCAATGCCACACCCTGTGTTTCTCCGCCTCATATTTATACTCCCAGAGTCCTAGACCTTTAAATCTTAACGTTAACATGGTGTTTTCCATGAAAATTGTGTAGCTTCTAACACATTTCCTATTAGTAATTGGTCAGTTTCTTCATTTCCTTGTGCTAATGGACCTGGCAAACCTGTGGAAGACCAAATATGAGTAATCAATATTGGATAGTTTCTCCTTCTCATGGCTTGTTGCAATTGCATAACAAAGTTAATTCTGAGGTAGGAATAAATTAATCAGTTTCTATATGCAAAACAACTCTTTCTGCCTATTGAGAGTCAGTAATTATATTAAGAGGTTTAGGAAAATCTAATAATACCATAAAATTGCATACAATTCTGATTTTTGAACTGAAGAATATGGGCTTTTGATCACCTTGCTTATTTTGTTTGATTTATAACCTGCCATTCCCATCTTGTTTGCATCAGTGTAGAATGTTGATGGCTTTGGAATATGTGTTTCCTTTACAATAAGTGGTAGAATCCAATTACTTCTTTTCATAACCTGTATACATTTGCTTTTAAGATATTTGTTATTAATTTTTCCCAAGTAGTTATTGCAAGCTCTTTCCCAATCCTCACTGATTACCCACAATGGCATAATCTCAGCATGAGTCAGAGGCACTCCAATTTCAGCTGGATCTGTTCCTGACAATTGGCATAGTCTCATTCTACTTTTTATAATTAATTTAGAAATCTTTTCTATGTACGTATTTAATTTTTTACTTTATGTGCTAAGAGAATCCATTTCATAATACTATCTTCCCTTTGCATAATGAGCCCAGTATGAGTTGATGGCAAAATAACCCAAATGCAATCAGGTTTAGGATCAATTCAATCCACATATACATCTTTGTTCTACCAGAATTAACTCTTTTCCTGCTTCAGCTGTTTAAATCTGCATCTGCTTGTAATGTTTGGAACAAATTACTCACCTCCTAAGTACCTAATCCAATCATCAGCCTCAGCCAGTTAATACCTTAATTTTTGAAAATCGTTAATAGTTTGCAATTTATCCCTATGTATCTGTACATTTTGTGGTTGAAATTTTTGTTGACTTATTTTATAACCAAGATAGCTAATAGAATCTCCTCTCTGTATTTTTTTCTGGAGCAATCTGTAACCCCCAGCATGGCAGAATTTTTTTGTTTGTTTGTTTCCTGAAGCATTTTCTCCATTTTCTCTAAAGTATCTTCATCAGAATCTGCCAACAAAATATCATCCACCTAATAATAAATAATAAATTGAGGAAATTGTCTACTAATTATTTCTAGCGGTTGTAGCACAAAATATTGACATAAAGTTGGAGTATTTAACATTCCCCGTGGAAGTTCTTCCCATGATATCTCTTTACAGGATAACAATGGTTCTGAGTAGGTACTGAGAAAGCAATCCTTCCCCTATCTTGCTCATGCAAGGGTATTGTGAAAAAGCAATCTTTTAAATCAATTACTATTATAGGACATGACCTAGGTAACAAAGAAGGTAAAGGAATTCTAGGCTGTAAAGAACCAATTGATTTAATTGTTGTACTCACTGCTCTTAAATCCATTACCATTTTCCTGGTTTTTTTCTTTTCTTTAATTTTCTTTCTTTCTTTCTTTCTTTCTTTCTTTCTCTCTCTCTCTCTCTCTTTCTATCTATCTATCTATCTATCTATCTATCTATCTATCTTTTTTACAACAAACACGGGGGAATTTCCTGGGGTGGTAGACTCCTCTATATTTTCAGCCCTTGGTGCTCTTGTACCAATTGTTCAAGTGCCTGCAATTTTTTTTTGTTGTTGTTGTTATGGGCCAATGCTCTTGCCACACCCCTCTGTTTGATAACCACTTTGGGGGCAAGGCTGTTGGTATCTCAGCTGTGGCCCCTCTTATAAATTTGGAAACTCAATCCCTGTGATGTCCTGTGCTTGGACAGTGGACACAGTTTGTGATTGTTCTTGACTACACATATCAATACCTTCCACAGAAGCCTCTACCATTTCACCCCTAATTTCACCATTGGCTGTCTCTGGGATTGCAGTAATATTAATTTGAGTACCCCATTCTTGTAAAAGATCTCTTCCCCACAAATATATGGGTATGTCAGCTGCATATGGTCTCAATTCCCTGTTTGCCATTCTGGTTCCACACATTTAATCTACCGTTCACTTTGTCTTACTTGAGATAATTTACCAATTCCTATAGATGGTGTAGAAATCTTCTGAAGTGGCCATTCTTGTTTCCAAGACTTTTGGGAGAGGATACTGATGTCAGTTCTTGTATCCATTAAACCTTATACTTCAACACCATTCATTTGTACCATTAAGCACTGTTTGCCAGAACACATGTTTTTTTAGTACTCCCAAAGGCGCCTGTTCTTTCTGTGGGATTGACTTTGCCCTTGATGTAAGGCTACAGTAAGAGCTGAGCAATTCTACTCCCTGCATTAATTTGCATCTCCTGTTTTACATATGCCATGATTGTATATTCTTCCTTACACTCCCAATCTACAATGCCTGATGCACAGTAAATCCTTGAAGTTAATCCACTTCTTCCCAAGATCATTGCTTCTATCCTGAAGACAAAGACCATAAACACCAGTGGTTATTTTGCAACATTCAACTCTTGGTGATAGTATAAGAAATGTATCTGTGGCCAGAACAAAAGCCCTACTGATTCAGCATGGGTGAGATCAGCAATTTTCAGTTTTGATCTTCCTCCCTGCTTGTCACCTCCTGGTGGACCAAAGGAGGGCAGCTCATATTTTTTGCTGTGGGGCCTCGAGCTGACAGGCCCCTCTGTTTAATGGTAGTAAGAGGTGACCTTCTGAATCCTATTTAGATATACATTCATTATTCCAATGCTTTCCCTTCTTACAACACCTACATATTTCAGTGAATCTGGGCATTTGAACATTGTAGCCAGAAGCAGCTTGTTTGCTATGAGTGAAATTACCGTATTTTTGTGAGTTTCTTTGGAAATGGCCAAATTCACCACAATTAAAGCACTGGGAATTTTTTTTTTTGAGACTTTTAGCTATGGCTTGTCCTATAATATTGGCATGATGCTCCTGAGAGCCAATACCCATAATCTCTCTTAACCATTTGTCTATTTGGGTTCCTCATGCTTTTAATGGTCTAAGTACTCTGTTACATTTAGTATTCACATTCTCATAATCCATGATCTGTGTCAACACCTGTCTGGTCTCAGGGTCTGCTATGCTCAATTCAGAGCTGAACCCAATCTCTGTAAGAAGTTGGTGGTTCTTTTACCAGGTGCCTCAACCATATCCCATGCTCTTAAGGCTGCAACACAACATTGTTCAATCACTACATCATCAGATGGGATTTGTTCTCATAAGTCAGCATAACGCCCTTCACCAAGCAGTCGATCTTTACCAACATTTATCCCCCTTGTTATATTTTTTCGTTCTATTTTTGTGGCTTCATCCCTCCACCACAATAAAATTTTAACAGCCTACCAGCTTCTAACACAGCTCACACCAACCCTTTCCAGTCTTGGGGAATAAGTCTATTTTTCATAGTATCATTATTTAACATTTGTTTCACCAAATTTGAATACATTCCATAGCATTCATAGACTTTTTAAATTGCTTTCGATCTAGCATTTCTAGTGGACTCCAGTCATGTCATTGTCGGTCTCACCACCATCATTAGCAGGCATATGGTGCACAAGCCTGGGAAAGCTGATGCTGCCTGTGTAGCCACAGCAATTTCCTATAGTGGAGCACTTGGCTCCAGAGGTGTTTTGGCCTGCTGGGCTTCCCGTTCTTCCCTCCCCCTTGCAGTACTCTGAACACCTGGCTCATAGAGGCAGGCAGGGCACCAAGAGAGGGTAAAGTTCCGTTTGTCAGTGGTGCTTTTTGCTTTCCAAGAGCTTCAGTCTCTACCCATAAACAGAATTGAGTGACACCTCCAGTTTTCCTATCTCATCCATCCTTTTTTAAATCTTAAAAAAAAAAAAAAGAAAAGAAAAGAACATAGGAAGAAAGCAAAGCAACAACATAAAATTTTACCTGGGAACATTTCAGGAGAGAACCTGCTGCTATAAACCATTTAGTGACATCTTGAAACATTACATTCACTCTTTCATAACTTGCCATCTCCTGTGTACAGCTCCAAAACCAAGTTCCCCATTATTCTTAAGCCATGTCTGGGTGTCACTTGTTAGCCCTTTTTATCCTAAACCATGTTGGGCACCACCTGTGGTAGAATGCCAGCTGTAGCAGTCTTTTCAAAACTCTACTTTATTTGGGGTGCTTAGGCCTCTACCTTCCTTCCACCAACCCCCCAACTCTATATAAAAGAGAGAAGAGGTTAGTGGGGAGCAGAGGTCCAGACCCCTTTAATTTTCCCTGATAGTTAAGGTCAAGGGGTTCTTTTAGGGCTCTATCTGAATCTTTGTCAACTGCAGACACAGCTAGCAGGCTCCACCATGCCCTTGTGCCCTGAAGCATTTCTCTGTCTGTCTGCTCCAAACTGCAAAACCTTCTCCGGTCTCTCCAAATGGCTACACACCACATGCCAACACTGAATATCACACTGTCTCATCTCAGCCTCATTTATATACTCAGAGTCTTAGACCACACATCTGTCTGTGCTCCATAAGGAAGTCTATTACCAGCTGGCAAAGATCATGCCCCACACATGACAATTAAAAGATGTGGACAGACTATAGGCCAACTGAAATCTCACACTTCAGATTGAAACAAAATCATAGTTACATAACATTCAAGGAAACCAAAGCTTCCATTACATCTAATGTTTTTTTCTTTCTTTTTTTTCTGAAAATATAGACGATATATGAAGGTGAAATATGTTTACATCTATGAGGACTCACAAGAAGGCAGTACCCCAATCCTTAGGAAAAAACAAATATTCTGGAGAAGAGGATGACAGGATGCAAAGATATAAATATAAGGTGCTACATGGGTGCCTCCAAGACGGGATTTAGGAAAATTAAGAAATGGGTATACCTAGAAAAATTTGTGACTTTAAGAAGTGAAGAATTAAAGGAAAAAAAATATGGGCATGAAATTATCCACAAAGCTGAAAAACACAGGGCCCTAAAAGAAAGAGATGTGGGCTTGGCTTAATGAATAATACTGAAGATGCCCGAGAAGGAAAGATTTGGGTCTGGGACTATCCCTAACCGGAAGAGGACTGAGACCACAGGAGAAGAGAAGTGGGCCTGGGGCCAGAAAGGACATAAGTGGGATGGGGCTTATCTGTAACTCTGAAAAGGCCTAGGCCCACAGGAGAAGAGAAGTGGGCCTGGGCTTATCCCTAAACCTTAAGAGGCCTGGGCCCAAAGAAAAGAAAAGTGGGCCTGGGTTTATCCCTCACCCTGAAGAGGCCAGGGACCAAAAGAGAAGAGAATTGGGCCTGGGCCTATCCCTAATCATAAAGGGGACTGGGCCCAAAAAGAAGAGAAGTGGGCCTGGGCCCAAAGGAGAAGAGAAGTGGGCCTGGGCATATCCCTTACCCTGAAGGGGCCCAGGCTTAAAAGAAAAGAGAAGTGGGCCTGGGCCATTTGCCAACCCTGAAGAGGACTGGTCCCCAAAGAGAAGAGAATTGGGCCTGGGCCTATACCTAACCCTAAAGGGGCCTGGGCCCAAAAGAGAAGAGAAGTGGTGGTCCTGGGCCCTAAGGAGAAGAGAAATTGGCCTGGGCTTATCTCTAACCCTGAAAAGGCCTTGTCCCAAAGAAGAAGAGAAGTGGGCCTGGCCCTATCCTTCATCCTGAAGAGGCCTGGGACCAAAAGAGAAGAGAAGTGGGCCTGGGCACAAGGAAAAGAGAAGTGGGCCTGAGCCCATCCCAAACCCTGAAGAGGCCTGGGTCCAAAGGAGAAGAGAAGTGGGCCTGTGCCTATCCGTAACCCTGAAAGGGCCTGGGCCCTAAAGAGAAGAGAAGTGGTCCTGGGCCTAAAAGAGAAGAGAAGTGGGCCTGTGCTTATCCTTAAACCTGAAGAGGCCTGGGCCCAAAGAAGAAAAGAAGTGGGATTGGGCCTATCCCTAAACTTGAAGGGGCCTGGTCCCAAAAGAGAATAGAAGTTGGCCAGGGCTTACCCCTTACTTTGAAGAGGCTTTGGCCCAACGAAGAAGAGACGTGGGCCTGGGCCTATGCCCAACCCTGAAAAGGCCTTGGCCCAAAAGAAAAGTTAAGTGAGCCTGGGCTTATCCTTAAACCTGAATAGGCCTGGGTCCAAAGGAGAAGAGAAGTGGGCCTAGGCCTGTCCATAAACTTTAAGGGCCCCAGGCCCAAAAGAGAAGAGAAGTGGGCCTAGGCCCAAAGGAGAAGTAGGCCTGGGCCTCTCCCTAACCCTGAAGAGGCCTGGGCCCAAGAGGAAGAGATGTGGGTCTGGGCCTATCCCTAACCCTGAAGTGGCCTGGGCTCAAAGGAGAAGAGAAGTGGGCCTGGGCCTATCCCTAACACTGAAGGGGCCTGGGCCTAAAGAGAAGCAAAGTGGACCTGGGATTATCCCTCACCCTGAAGAGGCCTGGGCCCAAAACGGAAGAGAAGTGGGCCTGGGCCTATCCCTAATTCTAAAGGAGCCCAGGCCCAAAGGAGAAGAGAAGTAGGCCTGGGCCTATGCCTAACCCAGAAGGGGCCTGGGCCTAAAGAGAAGAGAAGTGGGCCTGGGCCTATCCCTAACTCTTTAGCGGCCCGGGCCCAAAAGAGAGAAGTAGGCCTGGGCCCAAGGGAGAAGAGAAGTGGTCCTGGGCTTGTCCCTAACCCTGAGGAGGCCTGGGCCCAAAGGAGAAGATAAGTGGGCCTGGACCTATCCATAACCCTGAAGTGGCTCGGGCACAAAGGAGAAGTGAAGTGGGCCTGGGTCTATTGCTAACCCTAATGTGGCCCAGGCCCAAAGGAGAAGCAAAGTCTGCCTGGGCCTATACCCAAACCTGAAGAGGCCTAGGCCCAAAAGGGAAGAGAAGTGGGCCTGGGCTCTAAGGAAAAGAGAGGTGGGCAGGGCTTATCCCTAATCCTAAACAGGCCTTGTCCCAAAGGAGAAGAGAAGTAGGCCTGGGCCTATCCCTAAACCTAAAAGGGCCTGGGCACAAAAGAGAAGAGAAGTGGGCCTGGGTCTATCCCTAACTCTTTAGCGGCCCGGGCCCAAAAGAGAGAAGAAGTAGGCCTGGGTCCAAGAGAGAAGAGAAGTGGTTTTCGACCTAAAGGAGAAGAGAATTAGGCCTGGGCTTATCCCTAAACCAAAGAAGCCCGGGCCCAAACGAGAAGAGAAGTGGGCCTGGGCCTACCCCTAACCCTGATGTGGCACAGGCCCAAAATAGGAAAGAAGTCGGCCTGGGCCTATCCCCAACCCTGATGAGGCCTGGGCACAAAAGAGAAGAGAAGGGGACCTGGGCTTATTCCTTACCCTGAAGAGGCCTGGACCCAAAAGAGAAGAGAAGTGGGCCTAGGCCTATCCCTAGCCCTGAAGGGGCCTGGGCCCAAAGAAAAAGAGAAGTGGGCCTGGGATTATCCCTCACCCTGAAGAGGCCTGGGCCCAAAAGAGAAGAGATGTGGGCCTGGGCCTATAACCATCCCAGAAGAGTCCTGGGCCCAAAAGAGAAGAGAAGTGGGCCTGGGCCTATCACTGTCCCTGCAGCTGCACCGGCCCAAAAAAGAGAAGAGGCCTGTGCCTTTCCCAAACCCTGAAGGGGCCCAGGCCTAAAAAAGAAGAGAAGTGGGCCTGGGCCTATAACCATTCCTGAAGAAGCCTGGCCCCAAAAGAGAAAAGAAGTGGCCTGGGCTTATCTCTAACCCTGAAGGGGCCTGGGCCCTAAGGAGAAGAGACGTGGGCCTGGACCTATCCGTAACCCTGAGGTGGCCCGGAACCAAAAGAGAAGAAAAGTGGCCATGGATCCAAGGAGAAAAGAAGTGGGCTTGTGCCTATCCATAACCCTGAAGGGGCCCAGACCCAAAAGAGAAGAGAAGTGGGCCTGGGCCCGTCCCTAACCCTGAAGGGGCCTGGGCCCAAAGGAAAAGAGAAGTGGGCCTGGGCCTATCCCTGACCCTGATGTGGCCTGGGCCCAAAGGAGAAGAGACATTGGCCAGGGACTATCCCTAATCCTGAAGAGGACCAAGCCCAAAAGAGAAGAGAAGTGGGCCTGGGCTTATCCCTCACTCTTTAGAGGCCTGGGCCCAAAAGAGATGAGAACTGGGCCTGGGCCTATCCCCAACCCTGAAGGGGCCCAGACCTAAAAGATAAGAGAAGTGGGCCTAGGCCTATAACCATCCCTGAAGAGGCCTGGGTCCAAAAGAGAATAGAAGTGCGCCAGAGCTTATCCCTCACACAGAAGAGGCCAGGGACCAAAACAGATGACAATTGGTCCTGGGCCTATCCCTAACCATAAAGGGGCCTGGTCCCAAAAGAGAAGAGAAGTGGGCCTGGGCCCAAAGGAAAAGAGAAGTGGGCCTGTGCTTATCCCTCATCCTGAAGAGGCCTGGGCCCAAAAAAGAAGAGAAGTTGGCCCGGGCCTATCCCTAACCCTGAAGGGGCCTGGGCCCATAAGGGAAGAGAAGATGTCCTGGGCCCAAAGGAGAAATGAAGTGGGCCTGTGCTTATCCCTAACCCTGAAGAAGCCCGGGACGAAAGGAGAAGAGAAGTGGGCCTGGGCCTATCCCTAACCCTGAAGGGGCCTGGGCCCAAAACAGAAGAGAAGTGGGCCTGGGCCTGTCCCTAACCCTGAAGGGGCCCTGGCCCAAAGGAGAAGAGAAGTGGGCCGGGGCCTATCCCTAACCCTGAAGGGGTCCGGGCCCAAAGGAGAAAAGTGCGACTGAGCCTATCCCTAACCCTTAAGGGGCCCAGGCCCAAAAGAGAAAAGATGTGGGCCTGGGCCTGTTCCTTGACTATTCCTTATGTCAAGACTTAAGGAAGATGAGACGTTGCCTTGGCTTATCTGTTAATATTCGGATTTGTGGACCTCAAAAATAGATGTGATCCGGGGCCTATCCTAACTTTGAAGATGCCTGGACCCAAATAAGTTATGGCATTGTTCCTATCCTTAAACCTGAACGCGCCAAGGCCGAAAAATGAGATGCGTGCCTGTGTATATGCCAACACTGAAGAAGCATGCGCTCCTCATTGGTCTTGTTCTGATTAACTAATATCTGGAAACATTTTATCCTCCAAGAAGCAGACATTGATACTGACCTGATTATGAACACGTGTAGTGCCATTCATGACCTCCAAGGAAACCTTGCAGTTCCTTGAACCCCAAGTAGCTTGGGCCTATATTGTCAACAAGGGTGTGTGGGCTGCACCCTCTCTATCCTATGCAGGATTCAATTCTACCACCAAGGAACCAGGCCTTAAAGGGACCAACCCTCACCTGAATAACCAGAGGAAATAGACAAAACCATGACCCTGACCTGGTATAATTCCAGGCATTATCTTCATGTCAATTCATTTTCTTAAACCACAGCCTTATTAGTGACCATTGTTAAAAGAAATCTGGACTCACCATTGATGAGTGCCATCAGACCCTGGCCATGAACTCCAATCATCACTAATCTAGAAGCTCCTTTTGGTGCAATATGGTTGTGGGCTGTACCTGCCGTTCTAACAACACAGACAACATTCTCACCTCAAGTGTGTCAAGACAACAGCATGGCTTTTAAGTAATCTGGAGCATACATAAACATCAAAGGGCATGGGACACTGTGGGAACAAGGGTGTGTGGGCCGCACCCAGGCAACCCTCTGTGTCCTGGTCTTATCTGGAACACTACAAATGAAGGACAAGTTCACCTCAACTCTGACCTAGGTAATAAACCACTCCAGAGAGGTTGGACACATTTTAACACCATGAGGTGGATGTCTGAAGAATGACAAAGGCCATAAAGTGACATCAAATCGGTCCTGCCAACTCCCTGATTCTGAATACACAGGGTTCAGCTTAACTTCAAGGGTGTGTGGGCCGCACCCTCTTTCCATACGACCCAGTACTATGCTCACAGGGAGGGAGCCAGGACCACACACCATGGCCTTAAATGGGACAAGGATATACTCTCCTTAATGAACTCAAAACAACATAGTCATGCCTCAATATCAAGAATGGTAGATGGCACATAGCCCTATCATGCCTTCTCATCTTTTTTCTCAATTAGAATCTCTTCTCCAAAAATTTTAGATACATAAACAAGGCTTCTGCCTGATGACAGATTCCCAACTGATAGTTGTTTAAGTTTAAGCCAGGGATTATCCACCCAGAAGCCTAATCAAATTTAACTTCAAGGGTAGGGCATACACCCTCTTTTCATTAAACCCAGGTGTTATGCCCAGGTTGTGGAGCCACAACCACAAAACATGGTCTTTATGGACCATACAAGAAAATCTGGGCAAAGTTTGGCATGCTGGGTGTATAGACCAAACCCAGAAACCTTGAAGTGTCCAGCGGTCTTCAAGAGATCCACGACAAGAGATCTTCTCTGTGTTAGAGAACAGCAAGATCTCAGAGGAAACTAGAACCACAACAACCAGAGTTGGTGTCTGGTATGTGACATCACCCTCACAGACTTCCTGACTATGGTTCAAACCCTCATGTCCTGACACCTTGGGTACTCGTTGACTTTGGTCCTCAACCTGACTTGACCAGAAACATCAAGTAATCTGTTGGATTAACAATGTGATGACCCAAGAGTACAAACATAATTTTAGTACCAATGTATAATGGACAACCCTGAAATCCCCCCTTTGGACCAGGTTTATGGACATGCTCACTGGTAAGACATATTTGCCTAGGATTCCTTAAGCCCTTCCCAGGCAGGGCTTACCTAGAAGAATCCAAAATTATACTAATTACAATAAAAAATTCTGAAGTCTTGCAATCTTATATTCTTTCTTGTAATTATCTTGTTCTATCACTGTGTATGTAATTTTAAATAAAGTTTCATCTACCATGATTATCCTGAAATGCTTAATTTGGCCCATATATTTCTAATGTTCTTTTCTTTGATGGAACTTCTAAAGAACAGGCTGAGATGGCTGCCCACAAACAGCAAATGTAGGAGACTCCATGTGTAAGACAAATATCTGTATGCTCAGACTTCATCCTCAAGATCAATTTGCCTCTGTCCATGTATTTCTGCCCTTTTTCACAGTCTTAAAAAACAAACCAGATCAAATGAACTAAGTCCCCAAAGTAGACAAGGATGTGTACTGAAATCAAAAGTGCCTAAGGAAAACCTTGAAACACAAGGACCCTGGCATGAGAAACCTTTGAGTTGCTGGTCATGGCAGTACAAAAGACTTAACAGATTAACGCTGCCACCTTTGGTCACTTTTCAGAAATTGGCAGGAAGGTCTTATTGCTCAGAACACCAAGCACATGGGACCTGGGGTTCAGAAAATGTGAGCTGGATGTGACACTGAAACCTCCTCCATGGGGACCAGCTTTCATAGTCCTGTAGGGGCTATGATCCTGCCGAGGGAGGGAAGCTATCATGACGCCTATTGACCACCAAACTACAAACGTGGTAAGGGATCCCTAAGGGTGCGACAGTGGCGCTCCCACAGCTCACGGTGTTGTGCCTGATTGTGCCCCAAAGACCACTAGGAGTCGAGTCCGTTGCAAATCACACAAGGATCTTTATTCAAGCTTAAGTTCGGGCTACCAATCTTTCCTGACATAGCAGGTTAGAAAGTGAGGCCCTGAGTCTCAGGGAGGCAGAGTTTTTAAAGGAAAAAATGGCAAGCGGGAAATTCCAAGCCTTGGCATTACAGGGAAGGGTAAGTTTTGAGTGAGGGGTTCAGCAATCAAGGTGACCTTTAGGCTAATTGTTCCAAGCCTCCTGGCCAAACCAAAAGATATCTAAGATATCTGTACAATAGCCTGCAGGGTGGAGGACCCATTAACACATTCTGTGGTATTTATGACAACCTGCTGTGTGGAGGGCCAGGTGGCCCTTCTTGGAACCCAAAGGTGGGGTCCAAGTCACTCCAAAGACAGTCAACTTAAGATAGAGTCTGAGAAACAAAATGGAGCCACCCCTGCCATCCTCAGTTCCTTCAGCTGTACTTCTCTGATGAGGTCCGAGAGCTCTCTAACCTATGAATATACACTTGTGTATTCAGAGGGCAATTTGGTATGACCGTTTAACACAGTAAATGTGAAAGGTTCACCTTGGGGACCTGTGAGTTTGCCAGCCTATCAACACTTGTCTAATCATGGCCATATCGAGGCCAAGCTGTCATAGTCGTGAACATACACACTGATCTATAAGAGATTTCAAAAACATGATATTTGCTACCTAGTCTACTGTATGTAGTCCTGCCACTGCCACTGCCCAGATAAATCAAAGCGAGTCACTCCTCCTTGCCCCAGACTGCCACTACAGGAGTGGTCAAAATGGCAGCTGCGGTCACAGCAGTGAAGTCTCCTCAGTGGGAGCCAAAGCCTTTCCTGCCTCAGCCTACTGCCTTCACAGGAGCTGCCTACAATGACAGCACCTCCTCTCAAATCTCCATTGACTATTCATGCTGGAGGGAAAGGCTTTCCTGCTGTGGAGTCCCTTTGTAAACTTTGTAAACCCTCAAGGCAGAAAAGTGGCTAGACCCTGCTCTGAGAAGCTCCAGCAGCCTGACCCCTCCGCCAGACCTCTCTTTTATTACATCATTCCAGCCTCTGAAACTGTCACAAAGGTCATCTCCAGCCCCTCACCAGGACCCAACCCAGATTATGCTAATTTTAGTTGAAAATTCTGAACAAAAATCTACCAATCCCTAAGAAGGAAAATCCACCAATCCCTGAGTTCCCAAGATTAGGACTTTAAATCCCACTAATCCCCAGTCTGGAAATCTCTGCCCTAGAAAGCCCCACCCCCTAAGAAATCCTATATAAGGGCTGTTTTCTGCCCACTCTGATTGCCACTGCTCTGGATTCTTCCCTCTTCTCCTGGATTTATTCCTCCAATAAATCTTTTAAGAGATATACTGCAAAGAAGAAAAGAAGCAGTGAAGAGAAGTAGAGGAGGGCTGAGGCTCCTGAGATCCCCAGCTCAGGATACCCTTCCCTGGGAGCTGCCCTCTGCTGAGGGGGCCTACTCTCAGAGCTATGTGGTACCTGGCTCCTGAGTCCTAGCATGCCTTTTCTCAGAGCTGTAACACTTTCACTGGGGATACGCTCTCCCCTCAGAGCTGTGTAGCTCTTGGGCTTCTGAGTCCCAGGATACCCTTCCATCCAAGCAGGAAGGACAACATTCCTGCCTCCTGCATTTATAGGATCAGCTATCCCTGAAAGGGCCTGAGCACACTGACAGTCAGCCCCAGCCCCGTGGCTGTGGAGCAGAGAGGCCTGGTGCTTGTGCTTGCTGCTGGAGTGATAGTTTCCTTTGGAGCTCCTTACCTGGAATTCACTAAGTGTATCAAGTGATCCTCATCCCTCAGATTAGCTCAGCCGATGTGGACTGTGATAACAAGATAACTCAGGCCACTGACTTCTCATAAAAATAGTTTTCTCACAGTTTTAAGGCTGGAAGTCCAATATCTTGGCCATTTCCATATCTACTCTGGACTAATTCTTGGATCATGAATAGAACCTTTGCTAAGTGTTCTTTTCTCAGATCCTTTATCCTGTTCATGAGGATGTCATCCTCATGATGTAATTACTTCCCAAAGGCTGCATTTCATCAACTCTGAAGCTATAAGCTCAGAGCATGTGAATCTGCACCCCCCCCCCCAATTTACAAGCTGAATAGAGATCCGTTGTCTTAAAACCCAGAAATTCGGCTTTTGCTCTTCTGCATGGTGATTCTCTCCAATAAACCTCAAGTTATGTAATTCAATTGTCATCTCAGAGGTTTACTGTTGAATAAGCTCACCCTTTCTAATTCTTTCTGTACTTTGGCTGGATGGTTCAACACAGATGTTCTGGCTCAAACTCCTCTCCAAGCTGACTAATTCAATCTGGCTTCTCTCTGAATTGCTCTGCTTGGCTTCAAACTAACTCTGACAATTTGTTTAATCCTCTGACTCCTTTTTATTCTCTGGATTTATCTGCCTCTGCTGACCTGCACTGAACTGCATAAACTCCGAGATGAACTCAACTCCACAACACTTCACTCACTGTACTAACTCCCAACTGACTGACTCTGCACTGCCTTAAATAGCCTGGCTTTTCTGTGCTCATGAGAGTTGGGAATATACTATCTCTAACTCATTCTGTTCTCTGACTTGTCATTTTGTCTGCCCCTCAATAAGACATCACTTTCAAATGTGGCTGCTTCCTTCTTTTTATAAACTAACCTTACTTTCATTGTTTGGAATTAAAGGTCTGCATTCAGGTGAATCACTTAAGACTGAGAAGGTCAGACTGAGAAGGTCTTTGGATGTGATCCCTTGCCAGAGTAGCCATGTTGCTGAATTAAAATTCCTCTACAAATATGTAACAGGATATTCTGCATCCTTCCAGATGGAGGACAAAGATGGGCCTCCTCAAACCACAGAGATGTAAAGGGATCTGAGAACACAACCTCCCACACTATAGGGGACTAAAAGAGGAGCTACATACACCAAACTCCAAGCTTCCTCAAGTTTGCCTAGCTTTTGTCTCATATTGACCCAGAAAAGCATGAAGGAGATCACAGCTAATTTTAGAATCCCCCACAGAAATGATCCCTCGGACATACTTATTATGTGTAGACAGAGAGGTTGACCATCAGCCAACAGAGCTTTCATGAGGCTAGACAAAATCCCCAAAGACTTAGCAAAATTTTCTGGGAAAATAAACAGCTAGCTTTTGAATTGAGGGCAAAGGATTTCTGCGTGAGAAGTGTGTCCCAGATGAATGGCCAGAGTTTTCGTAGTCCAGAGATCTCCAAGGTACCTCCCAGGTGGTCAATACAGGAACCCAGGGTCCACCAGGCCCAAAGACAATTTGACCTTAAAGTATACAAGAACTTCACAATCCAATGGGGAAGGTCAGTATTCTTGCAGTGCTGTTAAAAGAACCAACAACTAAAATTTAACAGAATCTGAGTTAACATAATCTGCTCACAAATTGGGCAGAGTTCTGAGCAAGTCCTGGTCTGCAGTGATGAAGAACAGCAGCTGATTATGAAAAGAAAAGGAAAGTGAGGAAGCAGGCTTCCTAGTCACTGGGGCATCAGCTCTGCATTACAAGATATTTGATCCCGTTGTGAACCCTGAAGATTGTGAACTGTAAAAATGTTTATTTGGTTTGGTTCAACCCTAACGCACACCTTTAATCCAAGAACTTTCTGTTCATTGCCAACAGGTGATTTTGGCTTTTCCTCCTGTGCTGTCAGTTGAGCTAGCAAGTTTTGGCCTTGGGATTTTGACCCTTGGCTTTTTCCTTCAGAATGTGAGCTGAGAAGGAAAGTCAGCTGGGTGCTTTTTCTTTCTCTCTGAACTAGCAGGTTTTCACCCCGGTATCTGGCTCCTGAGTCATCATCGGTAAAATTGAATGGCTGGGATTTCCATTCTTTTATAACAATAGCTATGGATCACAACCCCTTTGGAGGTCAAAAGACCCTTTCACAGGAGTCTTATAAGACCATTGGAAAACAGTTATTTACATTATGATTCATAACATTGTCAAAATTATAGTTATGAAGTAGCAAGAAAAATAATTTTATAGATGGGGTCATCCAATATAAGGAACTGTATTAAAGGTTTGCAGTGTTAGGAAGGTTGAAACCACTGTCCTAGTGACTTCTCTCAGCTTCTCAACTATTAGGCTACAGGTCACATGTAAAGTCTGTACATAGATGCAACCATAAGTGAGTTAGTTACACTATATAGCTGTAATAAATCTAAGTTTGTCTCTATTTCAAGTTTCTGTTCATTAAGTTGGTTTTTTAAATTTATTTTTATATTAATCACAGGTTATTTACTTTGTATCCCAACCATAGCCCCCTCCTTCCTTCCCTCCCAATCCCCCCTTCCCTCCCTCATCTTCTCCCTGCCCCTTTCCAAGTCCACTTATCGGGGAGGACCTCCTCCCCTTCCATCTGACCCTAGCTTATCAAGTCTTTTCAGGCCTGGCTGCAATGTCTTCTTCTGTGGCCTAGCAAGACTGCTCCTCCCTTGGGGTGGGGGGGTCAAAGAGCTCGCCGTTGAGTTCATGTCAGGAATAATCCCTGTTCCCCTTATTAGAGAACACATTTGGACACTGAGCTACCATGGGCTATATCCAAGCAGGGTAAATTGTTTTTTTTTATATTATTATTAGCTCTCTCTTCCTCCAGATCCAATCCCCAATCTCATCACCAGCTCTGCAGTAGAAGACCTATGGCAGCCTTCCCTGGCATAGATTCCTGCAATCTCTTGAATCATGTAAGTAGGTGCATGAGTTCACAGAGACCAAAGCAGTAAGCACAGAGTCTACATGAGTCTGCACCAGGTCCTCTCTGTATATATTATAGCTATTAGCTTATTATTTTTATGGGACTCCTTGACTGTGAGAAAGAGTGGGTCTCTGACTCTTGTGCCCTGATCTTGGGACTCTTTCCCTACTTTTAGGTTTATTTGTCCAACTTCAATATGATAGTTTTTGCTTCATCTTATATTTTATTTTGTCAAAATTTATATTCCATTAAATTAGAAAATTTTAAGCAAAATTGATTTCTAAATGAATGTGACCTACTGAAGTTAAATCCATAACAAACAAGATGAAAGCAATTAAAATCTTCCAACTAAAAATACCAAAGACAAGATGGATTCAGCACAGAATTCTACTAGACTTTCAAAGAACTAATACCAATACTCCTCAGGTAATTCTGTAAAATATAAAACAGATGAAAACTTCCAAACTCAGTACTTTGGTACCAAAACCAAATAAAGCCTCCACAATAATAAGGGAGATTAGAAGCCAATTATTGGGCATTTAAAGACATGCTCAACTTCTTTAGTCATCAGGGAGGGAGGGTGAGACTGGGAGGGGAGGAAGGATGGGTCACAACAAGAATGTAAAGTGAATTTAAAAATGTTTTAAAAGTGGATGGAACTAGAAAAGATCATCCTGCATGAGGTAACCCAGTCCCAGGGAGACACACATGATATGTACTCACTTATAAGTGGATTTTCACCATCTAGTACAGCATAACCATGCTGCAATCCACACACCCAAAGAAGGTAAGTAGCAAGGAGGATCTGAGGGAAGATGCCTAAATCTCACTCAGAAGGAGAGAGAAAAGACAGAGCTAGTGGCTGCAGAGAGGGAACAAGGTAGGAGAGGCAGCACAGAGAGTACAAAGGGTGGAGAACAGACCTAGGGAGAGTGGGGGCAAGAGGACAGAAGGCCTGTAGAGAAAAGAGAAACTGAGGGTGGAGACATCTCTGTGACAAGTTGGAGACCTAAGTCAGGGTAGGCTCCTGGGAGGATATGAGGGGTACACAAGCACTCCTTGTAGCAGAAGCCATAGAGACTGAAGAGGACACCCACTAACTAGACTAGTCTCCTAGCAGAGAGAGGGGAACACCAACCCATCCACAAAATCTTTGACCCAAAATTTACCCTGCCAATGAGGTGTGTAAGGATAAAGACTGAGCAGATAAAGCAGACCTTGAGGGAATGCCCAACCAATGCCTGGGTCCTCTAGTAAGGGAAGTGGGGACTGCATCAGGCATGGACTCACTTGCCAGGTTTTTTATCACATTCCCCTGGCAGGACTGTTTGCCAGGCCACAGGGAAAGAGAACATGCTCAGTCTGATGCAACTTGATGAACTGGGCTGGATGGGAATGGGATCATCCCTTTTCTAAGGAAAAGGGGAGGGAGGAGGGAAGAAAGGAAGGGTAAGGCTGGGAGGGAAGAAGGGATGGGGTTACTACAAGGATGTAAAGTGAATAGAAAAAGAAAGGGTCACCTTATTAAGCTCTAAGTCTCAAAGGCTGAAAAAACATTCTAGGCCTAGATTGTACAGAGGCTAGAAGTTTCCGGGCTCATGCCTGGGCTAGCAGACTGAGGCAGTAAGCCTCCAAGACAACTGAACCAGGCAAATAAAAGTTCTTTTTAAGAACTAAAGAAGTTAAAAGGCAATAATTCAAGTAACGCAATTAAAAAAAATAGGGTATGGAGCTAAAGAGAATTCTCTGTAGAAGAATATAGAATGGCAGAGAAACACATAAGGAGATGTTCAACATCCCTAGCCATCAGAGAGATGCAAATCAAAACGACCCTGAGATTTCACCTTACACCCATCAGAATGACTAAGATCAAAAACTCAAGAGATAACATATGCTAGAGAGGCTGTGGAGAAAGGCGAACCCTCCTCCATTGCTGGTGGGAATGTCAACTGGTACAGCCACTATGGAAATCAATCTGGCACTTTCTCAGACAATTAGGAATAGTGCTACCTCAAGATCCAGCTTTACCACTCCTAGGCATATATCTAAAAGATGTTCAAATACACAACAAAGACATTTGCTCAACCATGTTTGTAGCAGCTTTATTCGTCATAGCCAGAGCCTGGAAACAACCCAGATGTCCATCAACAGAGGAATGGATACAGAAATTGTGGTACTTTTACACAGTGGAATACTACTCAGCAATTAAAAACAAGGAAATCATGAATTTTGCAGGCAAATGGTGGGATCTAGAAGAAAATCATCCTGAGTGAGGTATCCCAAAAGCAGAAATACACACATGGTATATCCTCACTTATATAGACCTATAAGATAGGATAAACATACTATCCTATCATAAACATAAAATATGTACATCTAAAGAAGATAAGAAAGAGGTCTACAGGTAAGATGATCAATCCTCATCTAGAAAGAGAAAGGGGATAGACATTGGAAATAGGAGAAAGCAAGTAACAGGACAGTAGCCTACCACAGAAGGCACCTGAAAGACTCTACCTACAGTATATCAAAGCAGACGCTGAGACCCATAACCAAACCTTCGGCAGAGTGTAGGGAATCATATGAAAGAAGGAGGAATTAGTATATCCTAGATGGGACAGGGAGCCCCACAAGGTCCAAATATATCTGAGCACAGGGGTCTTCTATGAGACTGTTTATCCAACCAAGGACCATGCATGGATATAACCTACAACCCCTGCTAAGACATAGCCCATGGTAGCTCAATATTCAAGTGGGTTCCCTAGTAAGTGGGACAGGAATTGTTTCTGACATGAACTCATGAGCCCCCCCCCCCCCGTCCCAAGGGAGGAGCAGCTTTGCTAGGCCACAGATAAGGACATTGCAACCATCCTGAAGATACCTGATAAGCTAGGGCCAGACAGAAGGAGAGGAGGACACCCCCTCTCAGTGGACTCAGAAGGGGGCAGGGAGGAGATGAGGGAGGGAGGGGAGGATTGGGAAGGAAAGAGGGAGTGGGCTACAGCTGGGATACAAGTGAACGTATAAAATTATTTAAAAATAAAAAATATTTTTTAAAAGTTCTTTTTATATAATATCCAAAACTATCCTTAACAATAAAAACACTGCTAAAGGTTTTACATTTGCATTCCTGATTTTACATTATACTACAAAGCTATGTTAGAAAAAA
The DNA here is from genome assembly GCF_907164565.1 of Psammomys obesus. Lineage (NCBI taxonomy): Eukaryota > Metazoa > Chordata > Mammalia > Rodentia > Muridae > Psammomys > Psammomys obesus. The sequence continues at coordinate 710,762 of NW_026591711.1, read as the reverse complement.
AAAGGGGGGGGGATGTACACATACACAAAGTTAAAATTAAACCAGATTGGTCAATAGAATAATATCAAGGACCCTCATATAAGTCCATGTACTTCAAATATATCAGACATCTCAGTGTTAGGTCTGGAACTCTGAACATTGTAAAGAGAAAGGTATGTACTTCAGCATATAGTCCAGGTGTGGATTTTCTGAACAGGACCCTGGTGCCCAGGAAGTAGAGACAGCAATAGCAAGTGGAACTTTATGGCATTAAAAAGCTTCTGTACTATAAAAGAAATTCTTAAACTGAAGAGGCCTCCCACTGAATAGAAAAAAAAATCACTGCCAGCTACACATCTGACATGATTAGTGTGGAGAATATAGACATAACTCAAAAAATTAGACACCAAGGACACAATTTAACATGGAGTATGGAACTGAACAGGGAATTCTAAAAAAAAAAAAAAAAGATATAAATGGTTAAAAAATATTTTTAAAGTGTTCACCATTCTTAGCCAACAGGGAGATGCAAATTAAAATGACTTTTTGAGATTTCATCTTATCCAAGTCAGAATGGTCAAGATTAATGACAACCTGTGCTGACAAGAATGTGGGGAAAGGGAAAATGTCATACATTTCTCATAGTACTGCAAATTGATATAGCCACTATGGAAATCAGTGTGGCAGTTCTCAAAACACTAGAGATAGATCTACTGTATAATCCAGCTATCATACACCCAAAAGGTTCTATATCCCACTACAAAAGTAAATGATCTTTTATGTTTATTGCTGCTCAGATGTCTATCAACTGATGAACAGATAACGAAAACTTGGTACCTATACACAATGCAATTTTATTCATGTAAAGTAACATTAAAATTGTGCAATTTTCAGGTGAACTGTTAGAACTGGAAAACGTTATATATATATATAGAGAATCCCAATGTATCTCACATTGGGATAGATGCTGTACATTCTCATGTCGTTCTTAGCATCAGATCTTTAGATCTGTAGGATTAACTTGGAATACCTGTAGAAGCTGGGAAACTAGAAAGGGGCTAGTGAAGAAAAAAGTGGGAAGCTTCAATGGAAGGAGAAAAGTAAAATGTAAGTGGTATGAAAGAGGGAAGGGGAATAATGGGGAGCGGGCTGGAAGGAAGAGGCAGACTATTAAGTGTGGGAAGTAGTAATGTACAATAAAGATGTTTGAAAAAACCATATGGACATCTATTAGTTCATAAGCTTCTTAAATTTATACATACATACATACATACATACATACATACATACATACATACATACACACAGGCAGGCAAACACACACACACACACACACACACACACGGAGACACATATTTATACAAATATACTGACCTATACAGCAGATAATGCTCTTCCCAGAAGCCATATGACGTGTAGGATACCACCACTCAAGCTGTTGGTCAGGAGTGTCTTACATATGACAAAAATATATATATATATTATATATAGGCAAAAATGTGTGTGTGTACATGCATGTGTATGTAGGAGGGTATGTTCTTATGTATGCAGATGTATGTGAAGACCAGAGGACCAGAACTTAGTAATAAGATGCTACTGCTGAAGCTACCAACACATCTTCGTTGCAGAACATGGAGAAAGTGAGTTGGTACTAACCAGGAACCTTCATTCTTGCTGGCTAGCTCTCACAGTACTAGCAAGAGGTATGTAGGCTGCTGGAGGTGGCAGAGAGGTGAGGAGGGAATGTCATCCACAGTCTTACCCACAAGTGAGCTCTGTAAATTATAATGACGACTAGAATGGAAAGATAGGTCCATGAGTACAAGAGTGGCATGAATATTATGGGATCAACTATCTGCTTTCTAGTTGAAGGTCTGCTCTGAAGAAAGAAACGAGTAACTAATAATATAAATCTAGTGAAACACTCAGCCACAGAGCTCCTTAGTCCTAGGAGCAAACCTATTACTTTTTTGGTAAATGGACATAGAAGGCAGACCGCCTTCTATATCCATAGATGAATGCAGCTCTCAGACCTCATCAGAGAAGTTTCCTTATGCAGTGGACAGATGTTAACACGGAAACACACAACTGGTCAAAATGCAGACAGGGTCTGTGGAATGCTAGGTCATAAATGGGACATATGTATTAGAGCCTCTCCCTTCAAGGCTCAGGGATCATTACACAAGACGGGATAAGAAAGGCTGTAAAAGTCATCAAGGAGGACCAGGACTAAAGAGTTGTATTCTGAACATAATGGGACCACTGCACTCATGAATTCATAGAAGATATGACTGCCTGAGCAAAATACAGCTAGTCAACATTTCAATATGTCAGTAGCTAAGAAGTTCTTTATAGTTCGTGGCTTCTGGGAAGGGGGTTAGTTTTTTTTTAAGATGTAGTCCTCAGTAGGTTAGCCATGCCTCAATGAACAACCCCACACTCATGAATATATAGACAGCCTACTTTGGACTCAGTGGCTTATTTTAAAAGAGAGAGAGAGAGGTCCTGACTGAGCCTGCTGCCCCTCCTGAGGTCGCCCGTCACTTGGCTTTGGGCTTGGATGGCATCTGCTGTGAGACTCCTGGAATGTTGAGTGTTTAGTATCTTGTTCCATGCATTCATCATTGCCCAAAGAAAATAATTTTAAAATAAAGGTTGACGATAAAAGAGAGAGAGGCATAAAATTGGGAAGAGTTGATGGAATGGGTGGTTCTTGGAGGAATAAGGGGAGGGGAAGGGGTTAATATGACCAAAATATATTGATGCATATATAAGTAATTAAAACAGTTCAACATTAAATCAATAAATTTAGGACCGGGGATATGACTCAGTTGTTTAAGTGCCTGCAAGCATGAGGCCCTGAGTTCAATGCCCAGGACCCATGTTCACATTGTAATCCCAGAGCAAGGAAGGTGGAGACAGGCAGATTCCTGGAGCACCCTAGTCAGTCAACCTAGCTTAGATAGGTGAGTTCCAAGGCAATGAGAGAGCCTCTCTCAAAATAAGGTGAGCAGCATTCCTAAGGAATGAAATCCAAGGCTGTCCTTTGGTCTTCACATGCTTCTGTATAAATCTGAACATAAATCCCTATACACACACACACACACACACACAAACTAAATTTAAAAAATTTTAAACAGTAAATTAGTGAGATTTAAGGAAAGTATAGCCTACTCCAGAAAGTGTTCTATGACACCACTCCTCCACAGAATAAGTGAGCTTCTTTAGAAAGCCGAGTATCCTTGGACACCTCCTCTTGGATATCTCTACAATATATTATCAAGATCTCTTTAAATATTGAAAAATTTTCAAACTGTTGGCCATGCAAGTACAAGGACCATGTTTAATTTATCTTTATGTTGCCAGAACTGGATACAAAACAGATGCCAATTATCCTTTATCACAACCAACTATCAATACAGAACTTACACTAACACTGTAATGTCTTAATTCCAGGAAATCCAAATAGAAACTCTTTCCATAACAATGTCAAGTTAAGCAAAATTTCAAAGAATATGAATGACTTTAAGCTATAACCAAAACATATCTTTTATTTTTTACAACCCAAATCCAAAGATGCAATCCAACTAGTTCCAAAACATTTACACACTCTTATCACTAAGCAGACAGAACATGTACAGCCACAACAGAGGACTACTTTGTCAGTCAAGGGTTGGCATCCCCATTTCTTGTCTTTTCTTTATATCTATCCAAGCTCTCCATCTTTGATTCATCTTCTTTGTTATGCTGAGTATATTCAACCTCTTTTTCTGGGTTTGGCATTGATTTCCCCTTTGGAAGCAAGAAACATTCAGCATTCAAAACTTGCTCAGCAGTCATAGAACTTCTAAAATATATCAAGCTACAGAGGAGGGATTTGACATTATCATCCTGTAAGGAAAAAGAAACATTAAAAAATCAAAGCCAAGGCTACATAGAGAAACCCTCTCTCAAAAAAACTCAGAAAATAAACAAACATTTAAAAAGTAATCAAAATCAAAACTAATGGCAAAAAGAATAAATCTGTAATGATAAAGGATCCATCTTTAAAAAAAAAAAAAACCACCCTGTATTAGTGACTGACATAGGCTAACATACATTTCAGTGGGAAAAGATATCTCCAGTAATAAGAAAACAATGTATTTACCAGGAAAAAATACAAGAGCATAAATAATTATAGCTTTAAAAAAAAAAGAGTGAAATCTGAACAGAATTTTTCTTCCTTTATGGGACAGTGGTCAAGTTCCATATAAAAATTTATACCACTACTACCCAATATTGTATGAGACTCCAATTACTTAGGCAGAGAAAATAAACAAAAATAAAACAAAAAATTGAAAGGGGGAGAAGTAAAACTATCACTATTTACAAATGATACAGGTAGTTTAAAACATTAAGAAGGTCACTAAAAGTTATTAGAATTAATAATTAAGATTAAAAAAACAGTTACAAAAACATAAATACAAGATATAGTTGAAGGAAATCAAATTTCTAAATAAATAGGGAAACATCCAATATTTTGTGGATTAGAAAGCAACACAAATAAGGGACCTCAGAACGAAAACAGTCTTTATTAGATTAACTTCTTTGTAGCTACTAACAAGCTACCTCTAAAATTTACAGATCAGAATAATAATGCTGACCATCTTTAAAAAGAGCAAAGTGTAACAACTCATTTCCCAATTTCAAATCTCTATTAATAGTGATCAAGACAACATAGTATTGGCAAAGGAACCATTGCAGACAGTCTGACTAGTCCTTGACTTCTGATGGTTAGCCTTACAGTAGTGAAAAACCAAAAGCATTTTACTAAGACCATACTTCAAATTTTTAATTTTGATCCTTTCAGGTATTAGCATATGTATTAGAAAACGCTCATTAACGCTGGCCATCTAAATCAGCATGTGATCACCAAGATAACCACATAATGTTCTGCGGGGCACTATGTGCTAAGCCATAAATTCTGCAGGCAATGTGGACTATATGCATTTTAAACTTACAACAGGTTTATAAAGACACAGGTTTATAAAGACAAAGTCCTATCATAACAGAGAAGTGTCTGTAAGATAGTGGAAGAGAGTTCAGAGTCCAGAAAGAAACCCACAGTCATCATCTACTGGTTCCGACAAGAGTGACATGGCCTTTAATGATTACAAAAGAGCCTTTCTATGAATAGTGCTGGAACAAACATCCACATGCGAAGACTGAAACTGGAATATTACTTCTTAAAATATACAACAATTTAGTTCAAAATAGTCCAAAGATCTAAATTAAAAAATATTAAATTATACAACTCTAAGAAAAAAATGTAGAAGTAAATGTTTACAATTTTAGATTTAACAAAGAACTCTTGAAAATAATCCCCAAAGTGCAAGCAACAATGCAGAAAGTTATACTTCATGCAAATTATAAAGATTTACTTCAAATTATACTATCAAGAAGATGAAAATAACACACACAGAATGAAGTATAATATTAGCAAACCACACGCCCAGTTTCTAGAATACAAAAGCAACCATTAAGATTCAAAAATCAAGGGGCAATATTTTAAATGTAAAAAAAAAAAAAAAAAAAAAGTAAGAGTCTGCATAGGCATTTCTCCGAGGAAGACACCACAAATTTAAATGAAGCCCATGAGTGAGATAGTGCTTCCATTATGAGAGCTAGAATCAAAAAGTCGAATCAAAAACCAGCGTTAATGTAGAGAAACTAAAGCTCTCACATATGCTACTACTAATGTAAGATAACTGCTTGTAATCTAGTGAATCTTCAAACTGCTAAATAAACAATTGCCTTATGACCCAGTAAATCCACTGCTAGGTAGAAATGAAACATGTCTGCTCAAGTGTTTTTATACAAATGTTTGTATCATTTTCCATAATAACCAATGGTATATATATTACCAAAATGTACATAACTATATAGGCAAGGTATTGATAAACTGTGGTAAATCTATCTCTGGAATATTACTTGGCATGGAAGAGATGAAATACTAATACTGAAATTTGTATGAAGCTTGAAGCAAACTAAGTGAAAGCAAAGCAGATTGTACATATTATTATTCCATTCATATGAATGACCACAACAGCAAATTATACAGAAACAAAAACAGATCAGTTGTTGATTAGGATTAAGGTAAAGAAATATAGATACTGAGAGATAGCAGACACAATGCAGTGAGTTTGTGGTGGCTGTTGGACATATATGACTATATTAAAACCCGCTAACTTATTCAGTCTACGTGGATAAAACTGTGAGGTTGGCTATCTCTTTTTAAAATTGTTTTAAAATTATTTAAGGCTTTAAAGAAAGGTGTCATATCTGACTAAACTCTAAGAAATTTAAAATTAAATTTTAAGAAAATTAAAATCAAACTATGAATGAACCATGGTAAAGAAGACCTCAACTGAAAAATACCCCTCAGACCTTCCCTTCCTTACATTGCTTCTTAGCATGTATTTGATCACAGCAATGTAAAGGGTAACTAACAGAGGAATTTCATAGAGAGCAGAGGTCAGCACTATGTTGAACTGGCCCTGTTCTTGGGTCTTTGGAACTGATTTACAGGAAGAATGTAGAAGAGTTTAGAACTTGTTAAAATTCCCTTGGAGTGCTGTAAGCAGAACATACTGGGCTGCTAGTGGGAATTAAGAAGGTAAGAATGCCAAAAGGAAACCAGACTGCAACAGTAGATCCATGAGGTTTCAGGGGAAACAGGGTTCTTTTTTTTTTTTTTTTTTTTTTTTTCCTTTTTAAAGATTTATTTATTATGTATACAATGTTCTGCCTCCATGTACGTCTACATGCCAGAAGAGGGCACCAGATCTCATTAGAGATGGTTATGAGCCACCACGCAGTTGCTGTGAATTGAACTCAGAACCTCTGGAAGAACAGACAATGCTCTTAACCTTTAAGCCATCTCTCTAGCCCCCCACCCCCCAAGGCACAGGAGTCTTAAAAGGCAATCTGTGTGATATCCTAGAAAGAAAAAAACAACTAGTACTTTCTTCCCATATTCTGAAAGCCTGAGTACGAGGAGAACCTGAATAAAGGAATGATGCACTAATGTATTTGGCAGAGGAAATTTCAAGACAGAAGAACATTCAGGCTGTGGAATAGGGCTACTGGTAGCTTTCTCCTTAAGATCGACAGTGTAAAAAAGCAAAAAGGGAAGCAGAAAGAAAAAAAAATTAGTCAAGAAAAAGAGCCTGGGCAAGATTACATTAGTAATTTCATTTTCACTGCTCCAATCCTTGTATCTAGTAGCCCAGTAGCCTAGCACCCTAGTTCAATTCCTGGTCCCTGACAAGTGCTCAAAATACATTGCCTGAAAATATATATGGATGACAAAGCCATTTCAATGACATACATGAATTTTAAAGATATACTTAGACACTTACAAAAAATAATCATTTCAAAACAAATTAACCTTGGAACACATAGTAGACAGTGTATTATTACATATTGTTAATTGTCTTGAAGTTAATTGTCTGGCACAAGTAGGATACTTCAATTTTCTTCAATACTTATTTCTAATGCTAGAAATATTTGAATTTTTGTAAAAATTAGAGAACATTTCCAATCAAAACTTATTAACTTAAATTATTATACATGTCAAATGAGTAAATAGCCAAAGGAAACCTACCAAATGAAACTGATCCACTTTTGGAATTCCATCTTCATTTGTCTCAAACTCCTGATTTTGAACAGAAAGCTGCAAAAGAATACAAAAGTAACTAGGTTCCAAAAGTATCTAAAGCAGTGGTTCTCAACCTACAGGGGTTGCACATCGGATATTTACATTTTATAGTTTATAACAGTAGAAAGATTAGTTATGAAATAGCAATGAAATAATTTTATGGTTGTGGTTACCACATGAGGAACTACATTAAAAGGTTGCAGCTTTAGGAAGGTTTAATTAGTATTAAATACTAATCCTACAAAGTCCAATCTGGAGCTCTTTTACATAAAATCAACCCATAGCTCACTGACTCCATATACCTTAAAATAACCAGAAATGAAACTCAACACTTTGTAGATTACAACATCATACCACAATGCCCAAAGACTGGATGCTCCTAGATTCTGATGAATAGAAAAAATTTCATAAGAAAGTACATCTCTCATGCAGGCTAAGAACTCTTAGTAGAAATCACTTGAACAAACAAACAAAGAGCTCCTGAAGCACCTACATGTTAATCAGTTGATAGACATGCCATAAATAAACACTGTAATACTTCCTTGCTTTCCAAGAAAATGTTCTAGGAGCTAGAATGCTGGCTCAGTGGTGAAAAGCACTTGCTGTTCTTACAGGGGACGTGGTTCTATTCCCAGGACTCTCATGGTGGTTCACACCATAAGCAACTATAGTTCCAGGGGATTCAATACCCTCTTCTGCTGCAGGTCCAGGCACATACATGGTGTACACATATGCATGCAGGCAAAACACTCACTTGACATAGAATGAATAAATTAATTTCTTAAAAATAAAATACTCTGACACTTAGTAATCTAAGTGTCACTTAGTAATCTAATATAGTAATCTATATTATATTGGCTTTACTGATTTTTAAAACTTAAATACCAAGAAAATAAATCCAGTAAGTTTCCTTCCATTCTAACACTTAATCTTTCTGTTCCTGAAATACAAGGTAAACTTTAGGAAGCTATTTGTCCTATGTCAACTTGGTACAAGATAGTCATCCGGAAAGAGGGACTCACAATTGAGAAAATATCTCCAAAACTTGTTGGCTATGGGCAAATCTGTTGGGCATTTTCTTGACTAAAAATTAATGTGGGCAGGCCCAGATCACTGTAAGTGGATCCAACAGTGCAGATGGGCCAAGAAAGCCATGAAGAGCAAGCCAGTAACCAGCATTCCTCCATGCATCTGCTTCACTTCCTGCCTAGTCAGACGGCAATCATTAAGAAAACAAGTAACAAGTGCGGATGAGGTGGACAAAAGACAATCTTCACACACTGCTGGAATGACTCTAACCTAACCCACCTACAGTGGAAATCAACACATCACTGTCAACTTGAGTTAGAATTACCTACAAGACATACCTTTAGGAACATCTTTGAGGGCTCTACCAGAAAAGTTTAAGTGAGGAGGAAAGACCCACTCAATGCAGGTGGTGCCATCCCGCGGGTTTGGGTCTAAGGCTGTATTAAAAGGAAAAGGCAATTGAGCACCAGCACTCATAATTCTCTGCTTTATGACCAAGGACACACTGTGACCAGCCACATCACACTTCCCTCATGACGGACTGTATTCCTCTGGACTGTGAGCCAAAGTAAACCCTTCCTTCCTGAAGTTGCTATTTGTTGGGTACTTGGTCATAGTGACAACTCAAGTAACTAATGCACTACTAGAACATGATAAACATGCATATTTTAATGCCCAGGCAGACCATTAAGAAAACCACAGAGGCAGGGAGACATCTTAATTAGTAAAGCATTTGCAGTATAAGCATAAGGACTCCCAGCACCAACATCAACAGTCAGGTGAGGCAGGGCTTGCCTATAATCCCAGGGCTAGAGAGGCAGAGACAGGACTCCTGAGCCTTGCTACTCAGCCAGGCCAGCCAAATAAGCAAGTTCTAGGTTTCATGAGAGACCAGGTCTCAAAGGGGGATAAAAACACTGTAAAGCAACTAAGGAGATGTATAATGTCAAACTCTGACTTTCACACATATCCACACACAGGTACACAGGAACCTGTACAGACACATGTACACATAACACAAAGAATTAAATTTACTTTAAAAATTAATAATAAATTAAAAAAAAAAACAGAAAATGGACTAGTGAGATGGCTCAGTAGGTAAAGGCACTTGCTGCCAAACTGATACCCTAAGTTCAACCTCTGACACCCAAATGATAGACAGAACCAACTCCTACAAGTTGTCCTCTGACTTTCACATATGCCTGAAATGTATGCACACACACACACACACTGAATGAATGTATTATTTTTTTTATTTTTAAAGAAAATCATATAAAACAAGTACACTCAAAAATACCATAAACTTTACACTCTGCTCACCACTCTTCCTAAGTAACACTCTGGCTAAGTCAATTTCACTCTGAGCTCTAAACTCCTAAGTTAGCACCACAGTACCCCCAAGCACTCTCATGACAGTCTACCCAGACATCAGCAATCACAATTAAATGAAAGTTCTAGGTCTCATGGAAAGGTTGTGCTGGAGGCAGAGGAGGAGACAATCAGTAAGACAAAGCTGGTAACCCTGATGACTTGTTCACTAGATCACAGTCTCAAGAGTGCAGATGCCAATGGCAATAATTGCTGGTGCTGAAAACATCATGTTCTTCCGCCCTACAGTAACTACAGAAAACAGAAACATAATGTGGGACCATTACCGGGGTAAGGAGGCTGGGTGCAACAGAGAGGAGAATAGTGGAGTACACGTGATCTGATCAGGGAGAAATAGGAAAGAGGGACTCTTCAAGGAGAAGAGGGGCACATACAGGAGGAGGAGGTAACGCGGAATATCAACGTACAAGTGGATCTGCTAAGAAAATGGGAAGGGGGCTCTTTAAGGAATGGAAAGGAAGTAAATACAGAAAAAGGAAGGTGGTGGGTAAAGTAACAATAAGGATATCTGAAAAAAGCCAAAGTAATCATACTATTAACTATTTACCTACAATAAAACCCTATCATACACATTATTCTGTGCATAAATTTTCTTATCTGGGCTGACAATTCTCCCTCCAAGAGTCAAAGATCACTTAGCAAAAAACCCAATACCAGACATGAGTTACTAGCCAGGGCTATCTGACACACTCCAAAAACATATAGCCTATTGCCATTGCCCTTGGTTGCTCCTGAGAGATTAAAGGTAAGTCCCCATTAGTGAAGATGCTATGTACTTCAGAAATAGGGCCCAGAGGCTTCTCAGCCAGAACTGACCTGAATGCTTCTTTGGTGGTACCCAAAGGTACCATCCAAGTTTCCAAAAGAGGAACACAATCAACAGTCCTGTTGTTATGTTATGACGCCAAAGATCCACATCAACAAGAAGCATGGTAAGATAACCCTTAAAGGCACAGTACTGAACACATACCTTGATGGGAACAAATAGCTCTCTAATTGGACTCAGCCCTCAACATGCTTAGTACTGGAAACCTAGGTAACTACTCAATGCTTGTAAAGTCATGATACTCTGGAGGAGGATTACAGCCACTAATTACTGAGCCTACATAATCCCTAAAAACAGTCTATAAATATTTGTCCTTATACCCACAGAGAGTGTAGTCTTCAGCCCTCATCAAGGAAACTTCTGTTTGTAACAGATGGAAACCACTACAGAAAAACACAATGAATCAAAACACAGAGTTGTAGAGCCCAGTCCCAATGAACACATCTACAGAACACTCCCACACCTAAGGTTCTGATAACATTGTGTATATGTTGGGGGTGGGGTGGGGTGGAGATCGAAGAGCCAAAGAATCAGGGTATTTGCTATGAGATTGTGTCTCCTAGTAATGTCAGAAGTTATACCTAATAAGTCTCACTAACATTTACTGCCCAAATGTGAGCTGAACAAGAATGATTTTGTGGCCCTACACTAGCTCCAGGCTAGCCCATAACTTGAGTATGTGGGCAGAGCCGGACTTGAACTCACAAGATATCTATCTGCCTGCCTGACTCCTGAGTGCTAGAATTAAAAGAATGTACGCCCAGCTACATCTATTAATTTTTAAATTCACAGTTTACCTCATGAGCATCTTAGTTCCTTACTTTTCTATGTATTTTCTATGTACTATTTCTACTCTGAATAGAGAAGTTGTTTCCATTTTATTATCTCATTCCTTGACTCTGTCCACACTTACCCTTTCTTACTTCACAGTATATTCTATACTGTAAGTTTTTCTATTTTCAGTTTATAAGCACTAGTGATATATAACTGGGTTGAAATTGATAATGAGTGATGTGCTGTTACAGTAGTTTGTCTCTGGGCACTGAGGTACTGGCAACGGAGCCTTCAGCAGTATGCTATTCAATAAAAAGATTCTCACCACCCCAACCACACACACATACAAAAATAGCCTCCCCAGATAGTGCCGTCAATTAGGAACCAAGTATTCAACTGTCTGAAACTATGGAAAACATCTCATTCAAACCACTACACTGCTCAATAATTAAAATAGATCACAGACCTTAATGTAAGACATGCAACTTTAAAACTGTTGGGAGTAAAACACTTTGAGAAATAAGCACATGCAAGGACTTTCTGAAGACTCCAAAAACACAGGAAGTAATTCTGAGAATTAATCAACTGCTATTATGTGAAATTTAAAGCTTCTGTGAGGGCAATAAAATAACCCAGAAGACAATGGCATTTGCCTCACAACCCTAGCAAGCTGAATTAAATCCCTGGAGCCCAAGTAAAGGAGAAAGAGAATCAAGTCCATGAACTTGTCCTCTAGCCTCCACATGCACTGTGACTTGTGTGCCTAAACATACACTTATATATACACACATACACACACAAAAATTGATCTTTATAAAGTTTTCTGTACAGCAAAAGAAGCAACAACCAGAGTGAAGCAGCAGCCTCCAATGGGAAAGCAACTGTCCAATACTATTCAAATGGGATTACCATCTAGAATAGATAAAGACTGCATAAATGTAAAAATGAAATATACCACCCTTCAGCCAACTATCTGGCTGCAAGCAGGCATGAACTCATGTGGAGCTTAAGTTCCACTCCAGCAATTCACCCGGACAGCAACATCAAAGAGAAATAACACAAAAGATATGGGCAAACCTACGAAATTTGTTCCAGTAGGTTAAATAGTGAGATCATGTCACATGCATGAAACCTGGTGGGACTTGAAGATATTATTTAAGATAAAGATCTCAAACAAACAAAACTTCACAGGATGGTGGAAGAATGTATATTCTGTAGTTCTTGAACATTTTATACTTGTTTAAATATTCTATACTTCCCTGCTTTATGCAAAGTAATATTAAATCGTTTCCTCTAAAATCAAGAATTAGATAAGGGTGTCTATTCACAACACTTTTATTCAATATAGTGTTAAATTCTTAGCCAAAGCAATAAAGCAAGAAAAGAAATGAATGGGATACAAAAATTGAGAAGTTAATTTTTTCCTTTTTTATTTTTTATTAATTACATTTGATTCACTTTGTATCCCAGCTGTAGCCCTCTCCCTCATCCCTTCCCAATCCCACCCTCTTTCCCTCATCTCTTCCCATGCCCCTCCCTCCATATCAGTGGATAGGGGAGGTCCTCCTCCCTGTCCCTCTGACTCTAGCCTATCAGGTCTCATCAGGAGTAGCTGTAACTGTCTTGTCTTCCTCTGTGGCCTGGTAAGGCTGCTCCCCAGCCCTCTCAGGGTGAGGTGATCAAAGAGCCAGCCACTGAGTTCATGTCAGAGACAACCCTGTTCCCATTACTAGGGAACCCACTTGGACACTGAGCTGCCATGGGCTACATCTGTGCAGGGGCTCTAGGTTATCTCCATGCATGGTCCTTGGTTGGAGTATCAGTCTCACAAAGACCCGTGGGCCCAGATTTCTTGGTTCTGTTGCTCTCCTTGTGGGGCTCCTGTACCCTCCAGGACTTTCTATCTCCCCCTTCTTTCATAAGATTCCTTGTGCTCTGCCCAAAGTTTGGCTGAGTCTCTGCATCTGCTTTGATACCCTGCAGGGTAGAGTCTTTCAGAGGCCCTCTGTGGTAGGTTCCTGTCCTGTTTCCTGTTTTCTCCCTCTTCTGATGTCCATCCTGTTTGCCTTTCTGAGTGAGGACTGATTATCTCACCCAAGGTCCTCCTCCTTGCTTAGCTTCCTTAAGGTGTACAGATTTTAGTATGTTTATCCTGTTAAATGTCTAATATCCACTTAGAAGTGAGTATATACCCTGTGTGTCTTTCTGCTTCTGGGATACCTCACTCAGGATGATCTTTTCTAGTTCCTACCATTTGCCTGCAAATTTCATGATTTCCTTGTTTTTAATTGCTGAGTAGTATTCCCTTGTGTAAGTGTACCACAATTTCTGTATCCATTCCTCCATTGAGGGACATCTGGGTTGTTTCCAGATTCTGGCTATTACGGATAAAGCTGCTACAAACATGGTTGAGCAAATGTCCTTGTATACTTGAGCATCTTTTGGATATATGCCTAGGAGTGGTAAAGCTGGATCTTAAGGTAGCACTATTCTTAATTGTGTGAGAAAGCTCCAGATTGATTTCCATAGTGGTTGTGCAAGTTTACATTCCCACCAACAATGGAAGAGGGTTCCCCTTTTTCCACATACTCTCCAGCATGTATTGTCGCTTAAATCTTTGATTTGCAGATGACATGACCTTATATTTAAAAGCTCCTAAAGAACCCACCTGAAGATTCATAGATCTGATGAAAAAATCAATAAAGATTTAGGTTGCAAAATTAATATCAGAAACATTAATGTACACTAATAAAAATGCTGAATAAGGTATCAGAAAAACAGTATCATTCAAACTCATTTAATATTTAAGCATACACATCACTGAAGATACACAAGATATTTGAAATACTTTAAAAAAAATAAATAGAACACAACCCAATTAAAAACAGGTAAATGTTATAAAGAGACCTCATCAAGTATATAAAAAACAAAAAAGCTGGTCATGGTGGCACACGCCTATAATCTCAGCACTCAGGGGGGCAGAGGCAGATGGATCTCTGTGAGTTCAAGGGCAGCCTGGTCTACAAAGTGAGTCTATGGCTACACAGAGAAACCCTGTCTCAATCAATCAATCAATCAATAAAATATGGTCAACATAACTGCCGTTACAAAAATGAAAATTAAAACCATGACAATTTACTTGTACACATCCATGACATGGCTAAATAGAAGATGACAATACCAGGTCGTGAGAATAATCTAGACAGCTGAAACTCATTTACATGACTAGAGTGAAAAATGATGGCCACTCTTCAAAGCAGTTTGGCAGTTCCTTATAAAAAATATTCACACAGTTAAAATCTGACTCAGCAATCTCACAGATATTTACTCTAAAAAAGACATTTTGTTTATAACAAAACCTATATACAAAGCTGTTATAAGCAGCTTTTTTTAATAACCAAAAACTAGAACCATTCAAGTATTTTTTAACATGTGAACAAATAAACTTGGTCTACTCATACAAAGACTACATTAGACAATATACCTTAGTTTCAAAGACATTACACTGAAAAAAAATTCTCAAAGTTATACATTATTTATTGTTTTGGCCTTCTTCAATAGAAAAATATAGTTTTTAAAAAAAAAATGTTTTACTACTACATACATGTCAAACCAGGGCCCATGGGACACATGCCAAGAATATCTATGAACTGGCCCGATACAAAATAACAGACTTAAATCATTATGAGATTCTGCGTGTGGTTTTTGTTGTTGTTATTGACTAGACTGATGACAATGAAAAAAGGCTGAACACATTTCCACCACAGAAGGTACTTGGTAACAATAATAAAGCACACATAAATGTGGGGTTAAAAAATGCTCTTTCTCAGGAGCCTCCCACAGAGGGCCTCTGAAAGACTCTACCCTACAGGGTATCAAAGCAGATGCTGAGACTTATGGCCAACCTTTGGGCAGAGTGCAGGGAATCTTATGAAAGAAGTGGGAAATAGTAAGACCTGGAGGAGACAGGTGCTCCACAAAGAGAGCAACAGAACAAAAAAAAATCTGGGCACAGGGATCTTTTGTGAGACTGATACTCCAACCAAGGACCATGCATGGAGATAACCTAGAGCCCCTGCACAGATGTAGCCCATGGCAGTTCAGTGTCCAAGTGGGCTCCACAGTAATAGGAACAGGGCTCTGACATGAACATCAGTTCATGATTGGCCTGCTCTTTGATCACCTCCCCACGAGGGGAGAGCAGCCTTACCAGGCCACAGAGGAAGACAATGCAGCCAGTCCTGATGAGACCTAACAGACTAGAATCAGAAAGAAGGAAAGGAAGACCTCCCCTATCAATGGACTTGGGGATGCATGGAGAAGGGGAAGGGAGGGAGAAATTGGGAGGGGAGGAGGATGGGAGCTACAGGAGGATACAAAGTGAATAAAGTGTAATTAATAAAAAAATTTTTTTAAACTGCTCTTTCTTAACAGCAGCAGCAGTTACTTCACTATTGAGGGATAATTGGATAACTGAGGAAATCAAGACAGAAATAAAAAAAATTCCTAGTTCTGAATAAAAATGAAAACATAACATACCAAACTGGAAAAAATGAAAGAATTTCTAAGAAGAAAGTCTACAACAGTGTATCAGTGTGTAAAAATATAAGATCTCCAATAATTTATTGATGTACTTGAGGCCTTGAAATATTAAGAATAAATGAAAAGGGAGGCATTACATACAACAGATACAAATGGAATTCAGAAAGCCCTAAGAACATCCTTTTAAAACCTCTATGCCAAGAAATTAGAAAATCTAAAACGTAGATCTTCTCCTGTGTTTTCTGCTTAAAGTCTTAAAACTTCAGTTTTATATATACATCTAACAAAGTTTTTCTTAACTATGTACTTTCTGCATAGTACGAGGAAATTAATCAGTTTATTCTCCATATATGGATGCTTATTGTTCCAGTAGTCCATTTACTCCAATAACTGCCTTGTCAAGAGTCAACTGGCCATACATGGACGGATCTACTAACTTCTATACCACTGTTTCTCAACCTGTGGGCCACAACCCCCACAGTCGTCACATAATCAGGTATCCTGCATATCAGGTGTTTACAATATGATTCATAACAGTAGCAAAATTATAGTTATAAAGTAGAAATAAAACAATGTTATGACTGGGGGGTCACTCCAACAGAAGGAACTGTATTAAAGGGCTGCAGTATTAGGAAGGTTGAGAAGCTCTGCTCTGCCCCATTCTAGTCATCTGTAGATCTAGCTTCACACCAATATCAGCCTGGTTTTATAAGCTATTACTTTACTGTTTTGAAATCAGATCCCATAGGGCTATCAATTTCATTCTTTCACAAAGTCCCTTGGTTACTACTAATTCTACACATTTTATGTGAACTAGAACATTTATTTTAGTATTTAAATTATTGATTCCACATACAAAACAACTACCAGCATTTCTGTTCAAAGTGCTTTGAATCTGTAGGCCAATCTTGAGTAGGGCTTTCATAAAACATCAGGTTTTCCAGTCCATAAATAAAGTGTATTTCTCTATCTGTAGCTTCAATTTTTCTTAGCAATGCTTTGTATTTTCAATGTACATATCTCAAAATATTTTTGGTTAAGCTTGTCCAAAGTACCATACTTTGATATCATCATGATTTTCTATGAGTGTGTGAGGGAGTGCACAAACACAAGACCATGTACATCAGATGTCTTCCTCTTCTCCTTGCTTACTTATTCCCTGAACTAGAAATCCCTGCTTCAGGTGGAAGAACAAGTAATGCTGGGATTATAGGAACAGCATGAAGCTATCCTTGGCCTTTTCATGCTTCTGGGGCTGCAAATCCAGGTCCTCCTTTGTACACAGTAAGCCCTCTTACCCAGTGAGCATCTCCTGAGCTATTTTCATGAGTTTTAAAATTATTGTACATGTTTTTTTATTCATGTATGTATGTGTAAAATGTGTGCTTGGTACTTCCAAAGTCAAAAGAGAGCATCAGACCCTCTGGAACATGAATTACTCATGGTTTATGAGCTATCTTATGGTTTCTGGGAACCAAACCTGGGTTCTCTGCAAGAACAAGTGTCCTTGAATACTGAGCCATTTCTTTGGGCCATATTTTCATAATTGTAAATTTCCTATTTTTATTAGTACATAAGAAATTTAATTACATTAAAATTAAAACTTTTACCTTAGTAAATATATGTTAGTTCTAGCATATTTTATGTACACTCCTAAAAATAATACACTATTAATCATGTTTACAGCTTCATTTTTCTTTGCTTTTAAATTGAATGATTTTTCCTTTTGTTCATCTTTCCTGGCTGGGACAGGGATGAGCAGAATATGACCTCTACGCCAAATCAATGCTATTTTTGTACAAAATGTAAGCCAAAAATTGTTCTCATGTTTTTAAATATTTAAAAGAAAATAAAAATTCTAATTAAGATATGAAAGTTACATATTCAAATTTCAAAATCTATTAATCAACTTTTACTGGAAGAAGTCATATTAACTTGTTTGTGCTTTGGTGCTACAGCAACTGAACTCAATACTAACAAAACATAACATGCCACAGAGCCTAAAAATATAATCAGCTGGTCCTTATAGAAAACATTTGCTCATCCCTCGGCAAGTATAACGTTCACTAGAAGAACAGATATTCTTTCCTTTTAATATCTAACCAGTCAAATTCTTAAGCACTACGCCATCTGTCCAGTCCCCAATCACTCCAATTCTTAAGCAATGGGTAACTTTTGGACTACACTAAAAGCAAAAACATATGCAGTGTTCACTTAGCATTATCTCCCACACATACATGAATTTGTTCCAAATTCCTATAGAATAAAATCATCTTCAGTCAATACTGAGTACGACAAAAGTAAAAACAATGTAATGCCTATTATGTATGTCAATCTAAACTATAAAAGTGCATAGTAATAGGAAAGATATCAACAATTGATAATTTTAAGAAAACTTTAAAAATTCTGAGCATGGGAATAGAGCATAGTTGGTGAACTGCTTGCCACCCAAGCATGAATACCAGAGTTTGACACCAGAACCCATGTAATAAAAAGAAAAAAAAAATCTGAGCCTGGTTGCACGTGCCTATCATCCCAGTGGAGGGAAAGCAGACAGGCAGATCTCTGTAGCTCAATGGCCTGCCAGCCTTGCCTACTTGGCAAGCTCTAGGACAATGACAGACCCTGTCTTAACAATCCAAGTAGATGACTCCTAAATAACTCATCCAAAGTTGATCTGTGGCCTCTACATGCACACATACACACACACAAACACAGAAGTATGTGCACTCCAACACACACACACACACACAAATTCTACTTTAAAAAAGCGTACCATTATTCTTCTTCCAGAAAAAAAAAAATGGCTGAAAGTCACTACAATCATACAATTCTGAAACATCTGTAAATTATTGATTTTTTTAAGCAACATACCCATAATAAGAGGCATCCATATGCATACAAATCTGAACTTGCAGAAGGAGGTTTTCCAGTTTTCAATTCAGGTGATAGCAAACTCAATCCACCAACCATCATATTCACTGAGGCTCGCTGACTCTACAAAAACAGTATTTTATATAGTTGAGAGTTTTGTGTGAAAGCTTTCATTCTCAATTTAAAAATTCTCTTGAAATATTTCATTGCCTACTTCTCAAATATCTAACTTTCTATCCTTACAAGTTTTATTTTTATTATACTCAGATGCACATGTGGACTGAAATGAATGACTCTGGACTCTGATCACAGACATTGTTTGTGTGTGTGTGTGTGTGTGTGTGTGTGTGTGTGTGTGTGTGTTTTATTTATCATATTTTATTCACTTTGTATCCCAGCTGTAGCCCTCTTGTCCCCTCCCAATCCCACTTGCCCTCCCTCTTCTCCTCCCATGCCCCTCTCTCCGTCCACTGATAAGGTTCCTCCTCCCCTTCCCTGTGACTCTAGCCTATCAGGTCTCATCAGGACTAGCTGCACTGTCTTCCTCTGCCCAGGAGTGGTATAGCTGGATCTTGAGGAAGCACTATTACTGATTTTCTGAGACAGCGCCAGATTGATTTCCAAAGTGCTTGTATAAGTTTACATTCTCACCAACAATGGAGGAGGGTCCCACTTTTTCCACATCCTCTCCAGCATGTGTTGTCACTTGAGTTTTTGATCTCAGCCATTCTGATGGGTGTAGGTGAAATCTCAGGGTCATTTTGATTTCCATTTCCCTGATAGCTAAGGATGTTGAGCATTTCTTTAAGTGTTTCTCTGCCATTCGATATTCCTCTATTGAGAATTCTGTTTAGCTCTGTATACCACTTTTAATTGGATTACTTGATTCGTTGCTTTTTAACTTGAGTTTTTATATATATATACTGGATATTAGCCCTCTGTCAGATATAGGGTTGGTGAAGATCCTTTTCCAGCCTATAGGCTGTCCTTTTGGTCTGATGAGAGTGTCCTTTGCTTTACAGAAGCTTTTCAGTTTGTTTAAAATTTCATCAATTATGTTTGCACACACATGTGCACGTTTGTGTTCATGTACTTGTGGATGGACGGATAAGCATGCGTGCCACTGAGTGCATGTGGAGGTCAGAGAACTTTCTGGAGAAAGCCTTTGCCTTCTGCCTTACTGAAGCCAGGTTTTTCTTGCTCTTTCTGCCACTACACTACCTGCTTCAGGCAAGCTGGCCAGCAAGCTTTGAATTCTCCTGTTTCTACCTCCCATCTCACTGAAGAAGTGTTGGGACTGCAGGTATAAGCCACTACATGGGGTTTTCTTGACTTTTTACATGGGCTCCAGGGATCGAATTCTGGTCATTAGGCTTCCACAGACAGCACTTTACATACGATGCCACTTCCCCTACACGTGTTTGTATATTTTAATAAATTCATAAGGCAGTACTATTTTCTAATTCTCAACATTCTAAATTTTTAAATGAAACTATACAAATTAGTTTCTTTTCTTTGTGACCATCTTCTAAATATAGCATTTTCTAAGAAATCAAAGGATAACTAATGACAAATTGTGAGACCTAAATGAAGTCTTCCCTTAGGTTACACTTCTTACTCTCAACTTTACTTGCTGTGTATATAGATTTTAATTTCTTCAATTAATTTCTCTGCATGTGCTCGGCAGCACACATGCTTATCCATCCATCCACAAGTACATGCATACAAACATGTGCATGTGTGTACACACATAATTAATGACATTTTAATTTCTTCAAGTCTAAACTAAGTTTACGTTTTTAAATGGAAATGCTATCTACATTACAGAGTTGTCATAAAGAAAATGTTAGTTAGCACAGTGCCTACCACATGTCACTAAGTATGGATTGTATATCTTCTCCACTCACTATCTCCATCCCAATTTCTCTAAGTGTAGTCTAAAATCCAATAGCTAAGACATCAACTGGGAATCACATGACATATGAATATAAACAAATAGGAGTGATTGTTGGAACAGTCACATCTACAATTGTACCAATGATATGCTCAAAAATAAACTGATAAGAATTCTTAGAAATAAATTTAAAACTCCGTATTCTCTTATGTTATTTTAATTCTCTGATAAATTAATATGGGACAACAAAATGTTTCATAAAATTAAGTCTACATATACTGCAAATTAGTCTCCTATGCTGCAACTTTTAATTAGTTGTACATTCACTTTTCATCCTTTTGAGCTATCATATGAAAAACACTAAGACTATACATCAAACATTTATTCTAAGAACAACCAAATGACCAAAGTACTTAACAGCAATGGTTACCAAAGATATATGTGAAGAAACTGCATCATTAATGTTTCTGAGGATGGAAAATGAGAGACACTTTGGAAAAGCTTCTCAACTTTTCCAACCGTTTTTAGAAATAAAAAATACAGAAGTAGTAATGCTTAGGAATTTAGATTCTCTGTATCCATTTCTCAACTGAGGGACATCTGGGTTGTTTCCAGATTCTGGCTATTACAAATAAAGCTGCTACGAACATGGCTGAGCAAACATCCTTGTTGTTTACGTGAGCATCTTTTGGATATATGCTCAGGAGTGGTATAGCTGGATCTTGAGGAAGCACTATTCCTAATTGCCTGAAAAAGGCGCCAGATTGATTTCCAGAGTGGTTGTACAAGTTTACATTCCCACCAGCAATGAAGGAGGGGTCCCCCTTTCTCCACATCCTCTCCAGCATGTGTTGTCACTTGAGTTTTTGATCTTAGCAATTCTGATGGGTGTAAGGTGAAATCTCAGGGTCAATTTGATTTGCATTTCCCTGATAGCTAAGGATGTTAAGCATTTCTTTAAGTGTTTCTCTGCCATTCAAAATTCCTCTGTTGGGAATTCTCCGTTTAGCTCTGTACACCATTTTTTAACTGGATTACTTGATTTGTTGCTGTTTAAGTTCTTTAGTTCTTTATATATTCTGAATATTAGCCCTCTGTCAGATATAGGGTTGGTGAAGATCCTTTCCCAATCTGTAGGCTGTGGTTTAGATGTTAAGACTCATAGCCAAACTTTGGGCACAGTTCAGGGAATCTTATGAAAGAAGGAGGAGATAGAAAGACCTGGAGAGAACAGGAGCTCCACAAGGTAGGCAACAGAACCAAAAATGTCTGGACACAGGGGTCTTTTGTGAGACTGATACTCCAACCAAGGACCATGCATGGAGATAACCTAGAACCCTTGCACAGATGTAGCCCATGGCAGCCCAGTGTCCAAGTGTGTACCCTAGTAATGGCTGGCTCTTTGATCACCTGCCCCTGAGGGGGGAACAGCCTTACCAGGCCACAGAGGAAGACAATGCAGCCAGTCCTGATGAGATCTGATAGGCTAGGGTCAGAGGGAAGGGGAGGAGGACCTCCCTATCAGTGGACTGGGGAAGGGGCATGAGAGGAAAAAAGGGAGGATAGGTGGGAGGGGGCTACAGCTGGGATACAAAAGTGAATAAAGTATAATTAGTAAAAATATAAATAAAATTTAAAAAAGAATTTAGATTCTCTATAGTGGGGCTCTTGAAACTTTGATAGGAAAAAGTTCAAGTAGAATGTCTTACACTAGAGCATAATCTTACACAGTAGGAAGATAAACTAGTCGATCAAGAATTCTTGCCACTTAAAACATTTTGTGGGGCTGGAGATGGCTCAGTGCTTAAGAGCATTGAATGCTCTTCCAGAGGACCCAGGTTTAATTCCCAGCACCAACAACTCACAACTGTCTGTAACTCCAAGATCTGACACCCTCAACCATACATACATGCAGGCAAAACACCAATGCAGGTTAAAAAAAAAACTGTGATCTTTTTTGCAAGCCAGTTTTGTTTGCTTATAATGTGTTTTGAGATATGTGTATGTCAACTGTAATATAAACTATTACTCATCCCCATATATACATAATGTGTAACTTCTATCAAACACTAAGAATTTTCAAAAGGAAGTAAACACAATTACACAACTCAGTAATTCCAATTCCCAAAGCAATGAGAATGTCTGTACACAATATGCAATAACTTATCCTATGTAAGTTAGAATAATGCATTAAAATTGGATTTTTTTTTCATCTTTTGGGGGGGGTAGTTTTGGTTTTGTTGTGTTTTTTTTTTGTTTTTTGTTTTTGTTTTTGTTTTTTTTTTGAGACAGGGTTCCTCTGTGTAGTCGAAGCTGTCCTGGACTTGCTTTGTAGCCCAGGCTGGCCTTGAACTCACAGAGATCCACCTGCCTCTGCCTCCCGAGCATTGGCATTACAGGTGTGCACCACCTCACCTGGCTAGAAAACTGTATTTTTAAAAGATTTATTTATTGACTATTTATACAGCATCCTTCCTGCATATGTGCCTGTGCACCAGATCTTATTATAGATGGCTGTGAGCTACCATGTGGTTGCTGGGAATTGAACTCAGGACATTTGAAAGAACAGCCAGTGTTCTTAAGCTCTGAGCCATCTCTCCAGCCCTAAAATTTTTAGTGTTGAAATTACTAATGCCTGTTTTTTGTTGGTTTTCAGGGATATTCTGTGGATGTTGACACAGAAGGCATGTTTGTCAATTAAATTAGAGAAAATTTCTCCTTTGTGATCACGTATATTCTTAGACTACCTACTCCACACACGCATAAAAATATCATATTCTCTTAACTGTCTGGACTGGTTATCTCTACAAACTGCCTGTTGGGAATTAATGTGGCACCAAATAAAAGCCTAGACTGAAACTAAATAAAAGCAGCCACGGTTCTCAGGCTTCCAAAAGTGTATTATATTGATAATAGCAAAGCATGTGTATTTAAATTTAATCTGTGAAAGAGGAGCACAGGCTGGGGGTGCGGGTAGTTCTTACATGTCTCTGGTAACTGTTTCCTGATGAGAAAAGTATCAGTGTTGTCAAGTGATAACACATCCGATTGTTACTGTACTTACAGCAAAATCACACACTTTTCACTACCACCTAGAAGACCATTACAGACACCATTTGTACTACATGGCACAACTCATAGAGTAGATCTCACGATAAATCACATTGTGTGAGTGATGAACCACCTTCTTACTTGTTTTCTATCCTATGAAGCTATGATATTTTACCTCAGACTTGGTGAAGTCAAAATCTCCAACAATCCCTTTTTCGCGATTTAAGGCAAACACATTGTTCTGATGAAGTGATCCATGAATTATGTTAGCACTGTGCAATGTATGTAGACCTTGGGCAACACCTTTCATGACTTTTAAAGCTTCCTACAAATATATGTACAGAAAAAAGGTGGCATTTAGAAAGCTGACAACTCATTTTAATGTATAAATTTTGTCTTTATTAAAAGACTATCCCAGAACTAAAGTGAAGCTGCTGCTGCTTCTCCATTTATTTATTTATTTATTTATTTATTTATTTATTTATTTATTTATTTATTTATTTATTGTTTTTTAGTTTTTCCAAGAGAGGGTTTCTCTCAAACTCACAGAGATCTGCTGGGATTGCAGGTATGCACTGCCACTGCTCCCATTGATTAAAGTAAAGCTTCTTCAAGATAAAGATATAACATAAACAAAAAACTAAAGGTTAGTTAAAGCTTAACTATGTGTGTTTGTTTAAATAGGAACAGCCTCCACGGGCTGATGTTTGAGTACTCAGTCCCTAATTGACAGACCTATTTGGAAGGATTTAGGGGAATGACCTTGTTGGAGGCTGTATGTTACTTGGGTGTTAGAGGTTGGTCTGATGCATGTTACTGGCTCTTAATATCTGGTTACACTTATCTTTGTAAATCCGCCTATGACATATCTGACTGGTTAATTAAATAGCCTATACTTGGGCAGGGCAGAATGGTGTAGGTGCAGCTAAGGTTCCCAGGCTTTGGAGGACAAACGGCATCACAAGGAGATCGAAAGAAAGAGAGGAGGAAGGAGGATGCCAGAATGGGTTAGTGTGGGGGAAAAAATCATGTGGGTTGGGAGAAAGGACTCCAATAATGGTGTGAAAAGGCCCAGATGAAGAATAACAAGCAAGTACCTTAGGATTAGAGATGAAAGGTGGACCAGATGAGGATTATTAAGACAGATGGCATTGGATGGGGGCTGGGAGATGGAGATGGATGATACTGAGACAGCATAAGTGAAATATCTGCTTGGCTCAATGTAAGCAAGGCAATTATAAAATCTAACAAGTGTGTGTGTCTTATTATTTATGATAGTGGATTAACTAATAACACCATGAAAATCAAAGGGCAAATAATAATAACCATTATATAGCCCAACACTCATTTATTTAATATTTACTACAACACTTAGGGGCAGGCTTTAAGGTTTCATAAGACTTAAGACATTTCCAGTGTGCTCTCTGTCTGGAAATGACCTAATGTCTCTTCAAGACAGGAGCTCTCAACTGTTCCCACCATTGTGATTTGTTCTGCCATCTTGGACTCTCTGTAATTTAAGTCCAATTAAATGCTTTCTTTTATAAGTTGCCTTAGTTATGGCATTCTATCACAGCAATAGAAAAGTTACTTAATACTCTATGTAACTGGTAACATCGTAAGCGTTCTTCGCATACGTGCATGCACATGCGCGCACTACGCACACACCTCTCTAAGGCAATGTACATTATAAATAAACATAAAGCAGCTAGAAACAATGTTACTAAATAGGAAGAATCAGAACTTCCTTTAGTATTAGAAATTACTATTTTTAATTTACTATTTCAGCCTTGTTTTCTCATGCATAATAGGACAGAGCACAGAGCTGATGAAAAAATGAAATAGAGTAACGCAGGCAAAATATTTGTGCAAAACATGCGGTATTGGGTGTTACATATTAGATGTTAGTTTCTCATTTCATGTATCTCTGAAAATGCTTTTCTACTTACTTCTGAAGTTAAAGGCACACTGGCTTGAACTGTGCTCAGGTTAGCCTTAGGATAATATGGCACCATCAGATAAGCGACAGGATCAGACTAAAAAACAAAATCGAAAATGTAACTCAAGTGAACAATTCATTAATATATTTGTATTGTACACTGATTCTATAAGGTAACTATTGTTTTATATTAAGAATTAATTACTACCTTAAAACTTATTTTAAAAAGAATCATTTGTACAATAGATTAGCTTAAGAACTTTACCTTACATAGAAACAGGAATATTAATGGCAGTAACCCAGAGCCTTCTTTAGCTTCTCCACAAGCTCTATGATAAGAGGCTGCTCTCTGAATCACCCTGCCTTCTGTATCAACATCCACAGAATAGCCCTGAACAACAAAAAGACAGGCATTGGAAATTGCAACATTAAAAATATGATTCTAATGTATTATTTCAACTTAAAGGTAAGTTTAGATATTAAGTTAAACTACACCTATTTTTTTCTATTTTAACTTTTAAGTACCTTCTATATCTGCATTGAATGCTATAATATGGAAAAAAGATTAATTCTTGGCCTACTCTATATTCCCAAATATGTAGCAACAGGACAATTTAAAACCCTGATGTTCATTCACAGTCTCAGCTCACAAGAAGAAATTAAAGGGCTGGAAAGATGGTTAGTGGTTAGGAGTACTTGTTGCTCTTGTAAAATATGGGAATTTGTTTCCCAACACCCACATAGTGGCCCACAACTGTCTGAACTCCAATTCCAACAGAATCCAATGCCCTTTCTGGCCTACACATGTACCAGGCATGTATGTGGAACAAAGATACACTGTGTTGATATAGCTGTGTTGGCAACACAGATAAACTTTTGAGAAATATCTAAGGAAAACAAGAATTTTAAAGGCTATTGGACAAAATGTAAGTTTAACTTAAAAAGAAAACCAAGTAACCCCAAGTAAAGACAGTACTCATTAAGGAAAGGAGAGAAACTTTAAAGTCAAAATCAACTTTAGCGCCAAAGAAACTGGGCCCTGGGGACCCTGCAGAGACTGATACCAAGGACCATGCATGGAGAGGACCTAAAACCTCGGCTCAGTTGTAGCCCATAGACTCAGTCTCCAAGTGGGTTCCCTAGTAAGGGAAACAGGGGCTGTCTCTGGCATGAACTCAGTTGGCCGGCTCTTTGATCACCTCCCCCTGAGGGAGTAACCTTGCCAGGCCACAAAGGAAGACAATGCAACCAGTCCTGATGAGACCTGATTGGCTAGGGTCAGATGGAAGGGGAGGAGGACCTAGGGGCATGAGGGAGAAAAGGGAAGGAGGATGGGATTGGGAGGAGATGAGGGAGGGTGCCACAGCCGGGATACAAATGAATAAATTGTAATGATAATAATTTAACAATAATAATAAAATTAGTTCTAGCATAATCATCATGACACTCAACTTTCATATTTGTGAAGCAGTAGGGTTTTTTGTTTTTTTTTATTCCTGAAAAGTAACATCACCACTTCCTTCTGAAACTGCCACAAGTCAGAACTTAAACTTACCTTTAAGAGAACTGGTTGCCCATTAACCTCAGAGCACAGCAGAGGACGCTTGCTACTAAGTTCCTTCATGGGTTCAGTGTCAAGAAGGTCTCGCTCTAAGCTCATAGTAAGAAGACCACCAGAATTCTAGGCAAAAATTTTTATTGCATTTAGACAATCAAAAAATGTCTTAGTGCTTTCAAAACATCAACACAGTTAGGGGCATACTATTAAATTCAATGAAGATCATCAACCTAACTGATGAAAAACAAAATAAAAATGTCTAAAAGTTTGGATTCTTTTTAATTCCTGGCTCTTGAACTTCTCTTATCTAGTGTGTAGTTGCCAGACATTTAGTCACTGCTGTAAATTTGGAACAGATTGTAGAAATTAATGAGTTTAATAAAACATGCAAGAAACTCTGATATTTACTTGAAAACCCTCATATAAGTCCTAAGAAGCTAAGCAAGGAGGAGGACCCTGGGTAAGATGATCAATTCTCATGCAGAAAGGTAAAAGGAGATGGACATTGGAAGAGGGAGAAAACAGACAACAGGACAGGAGCCCACCACAGAGGGCCGTTGAAAGACTTTACCCAACAAGGTATCAAAGGAGATGCTGAGACTCATAGCCAAACTTTGGGCAGAGTGCAGAGAATCTTATGAAAGAAGAGGAGATAGAAAGACCTGGAGGGAACAGGAGCTCCACAAGGAGAGGAACAGATCAAAAAATTCTGGGCCCAGGGGTCTTTTGTGATACTGATACTCCAATCAAGGACCATGCATGGAGATAACCTAGAACCCCTGCACAGATGTAGCCCACGGCAGCTCAGTCTTCAACTGGGTTCCCTAGGAATGGGAACAGGGACTGTCTCTGACATGAACTCAGAGGGGAGCAGCCTTACCAGGCCACAGAGGAAGACAATGCAGCCCGTCCTGATGAGACCTGATGAGACCTGATAGGCTAGGGTCAGAGGGAAGAGGAGGAGGATCTCCCCTATCAGTGGACTTGGGAAGGGACATGGGAAATGAAGGAGAGAGGGTGCGATTGGGAGGGCATGAGGGAGTGGGCTGCAGCGGGGATACAAAGTTAATAAACTATAATTTATAAAAATATAAATAAAATTTTTAAAGTGAAAAAAAAATAAGTCCTAAAAATTAAAGACAAGTAAAAGTAGATATAGAGTAGTAATGAGAAATCTAAGAATTATTATTGTTGCAAAGTAATAATGACACTTCTATCATGATTAACAATCTTAAATGTGAAAATTATTTTCAAAAATTTTAATCCTATCATTTTTTATATTTTAACATCAAAACTAAGGATTAATGGACTTTTATATTTTAACCTATTTTTTAAATTTCATCTATGTACTGTGTTTATATCATGTTCCCTCCCTTCAAAATGAGTCCAATTTAGTGTTGCTCACATGTATATATTTTTAGGGCTAATCACTTGATATTGAATAACAAATTAGGGAACTTATTCCTGGGGAAGACAGATTTCCCCTCTTGTCAGTCACTAATTGCCTGTAGCTTTTTATCTAGGGTAGGGTCTTGTGAAATTTCCTCTATCCACACTGGGATAAAATTACTACTGCCACTTTTTCAAACCATCATAATTTCTAACTGTATTCTTTTTTATGGTTATTTACTGAGGGGTTTTTTGGCTTCCTTTTTAATTTTTTCTAACTGTATTCTTAACATTTATCCTTATACCCACCAATAAGTATAGCTCTCACCCTCATTCTTTTTGTAGCAGATAAAGCCCATTACAGAAACCACAACTGAGCCACTGACTATGGCTGAGGTGCCAGCTCTAGTGGATCCATCAACATAATTCATATACCTAAGGCTCCAGGAACATCACAGGAAGGGGGCAGAAATTTCATAAGACCCAGAGGATCAGGAAGTCTGCTGTAATGTTGCTTAGTTTATATATGACAGGGAAGCTGTACCCATGAACTCTCAACAATATGGAGGCCTAAACAAGACCCAAACGTTGACAAAGTTTTGTTGCAGTGTAGTTTTTGGTTTTTTGTTTGTTTGTTTTGTTGTTTGGTTTGGAGTTTTTTGTTTGGTTTGGTTCTGTTTTTCAAGACAGGGTTCCTCTGTGTAGCCTTGGTTGTGTGGGACTCACTTTGTAGACTAGGCTGGCCTTGAACTCACAAAGATCTCCTATCCCAGCCTCCCTGAGTGCTGGGGTCACAGGAGTGCAGCACTGCGCCCAGCTACTGCAGTGTAGTTTTAATAGGCAAGATTATAGGATTGCTTTCTAGTTCTTTTTTGCGTTGTCACTACTTTCAAAAATACATAGTTTACAGGCATAAACCATGATTTGAAACTTTTATAATCTTCTACAATAAATATCATAAATTAATTTTCAACTTCCATATAGCTATACATACACGGAATCAGTCATCAGACACAGGACAGTCTCTAAACTTAGAGTTACGAGCTTCAAGGAGAAATGCACTTTCTTTTTTTATGTTTTTGTTTTGTTCGTTTTGTTGTTTGGGTTTTAAAGACAGGCTCTCACTTAGTATCCCAGGCTAACCTGGAACTCAGGTCACACAGGCCAGAATGGCCTCAAACTAAAGGCAATCCTACTGCTTCAGTTTCCCAAATTCTCAAATTATAAGAATAATTTATGATACCTAGTTCACCATCATTTTTAAATATAGTATGGGAAGACTTTATAATAACTGTGTAAAGACTGTTTTTATTTTTATAACACTGGGAATGGAAGCCATGAAGCTACATAGCCAAATGCAATTCAAAGACTTTAATTTTACACATTTGTGAAAATAACGTAGGAGAAGAATCTTCAAGATCAAATGTGACTTAAAAGTGACACTTAAAGAGATGTCAACCATTCTGCAGGAAGAAGGAAACTATCCTACATATAAAGCCATAAATTGAGAAATGAAACACCATCAGATAAGGTACACAGTTTTATAACAATGTCTCTTTTCCTCTGACTCAAACATTTTCTTTTATAAAACATATGAAACAAAATTATTATTTTTCTCAGAGGTAGCATGATTTACTATTAATCAATCCATAAGCTTTATCAAAATGTGACTATATGTAAAAATTTTAGCTAGAGTGGTAAGAGTATTGTGTTATTTTCACCTGACAGTGTAACCACAAAAATAAAGCAATAATGTTTTAATGTAATTTTCACTGAAATAAAAATTTGTTATCTATTTTTAAAAAAATAATTTTATACGTATACAAACATCTCATTATAGATTATGTTTTAGCTATTATCATAACTTATTAACACTTTTTTTTGTGACAGAGCTCATGTAGCCCTGGCTGGCCTTGAATTCTGATCCTTCTGCTCCCACCTCCAAAATACTGAGACTGCACGTGTGCTACTACATGTATTATGTGCACTGGAAAACTGAACGAAAAGTCTCATGCATGCCAAGCAAGCACTCTGCCTACTAACTTATATCCCTGGTCTTGCACTAATGACAATCTTAACAAATAAACAAAACTGGCTTCTATATCTGTGGATTCTGCTTCCTCGTATTCAATCAATTTAAAGTGGAATTATTCAAAATAAAATTATAACTGTGCCAAAAATGCAGATTTTGTCATGCATTCCCTAAAGAGTGTATGCTGATTACTTAGCATAAAACTTATATTTTACTACATATTATAAGTATTCTAGATATGACTTAAAAGTACACTGGGAAAACAGGGTATGCCACTCAAGCCTGTTAACCTAGAACTCACAGCAGAGTCAAAGGAGGACAACAAGTACAAGGTTAACCCAGGCTATGTCACAAGACACTTTTTTAAAAACAAAGAACACATATTAAAACATTCCACCATCCTGTGTCAGGAACTTGTTAAACTCTGGACTCTACAAGGTCTGGGAAGCAATTCTAAAAACCAGAGAACAATGGTGCTTCAAGTTCTTATCACCACCAGGTCATCTGAAACACAGGGTATAGAGGTTCTCTCCAAAGAGTCAGTTCCCAATTCTTCTCCTGGCCTTTGAGTCCTGCTTGCCAAAAAAACCAAGTTCACATCAGCATCTCTACTTTAAACTACTTGATTTCAGACAGTCTTGAGGAAAAGTTCGAATAATCCTTTCATATATTTTCCTAGAAAGGATACTATAGATCTGTCACTGACATGATCTGAGAATCACCATGGTGGTAATTCTCAGAGGAAACAACGCTTACCATGTATTTAAGCAATCCTATTTCAGGATACAGCAGAGGCAGCTCAGGGAACCATTTCTGGGTCAAGCTATTCAGCTTTTCCTAAAGTTAGAAAGTATTTTTACTGTAGATCAACATGTATTCAATTGTAGCATGTCGCTTTTCAGGAAAATGTACTTCCACCTGCCTTGTTACATCTAATAAAATACATAATTTTTCAATTTTTTACATCTACTTCAAGAACTATCAAGCAAAACATGAGTCACTTCATATTCAAAGTAAAATAAAAAAGTAAGAAAATATTGTAATCTTAATAATAAATTTTCTCAAAATATTAAGAACATAGTAACTTTTAAAATAATGACTATTTAACTTAGGAAAAAAATCCTGAAAGCCTTGAGATAAACTAATAATAATAATAATAGGTATGTAAGTCTACATAAGGCACTTTGAAGCAAATGAGAAAAGTGAGAATCTTTCCAATGAAATGTCATGTATCAACATGTTTACTAAGGGAAACTTCTAAACATTTGCCAGATTTTATTCAAAGATACAAAGGTATGCCACAGTTTCATTAATTTAGTATATGTAGCTTGATACTTAAAATGTCTAGTATTTACATACTATTTTTACTTTGAACAACTGTCCCTTAAATAAACCTATCTCTAAGACATAAAACGCAATATTCTTTCCACTGTGAAGAAACAGTAGACTGGCTGATTTTTCTAAGGCCACAGAACTTAAGAAACAATGATGTGACTTTTTCTCTTTTTTTTACATCCCTCAGGTAAATCATGATTTTTGTTTGTTTGCTTGCTTTTGGGAGGAGGTGGGGTTTTTTCCAGGGGGGAGGGTTGTTTGTTTTGTTTTTTGCTTTTAGGTATTTTTTTGTTCCCCAGACAGGGTTTCTCTGTGTAGACTTGGCTGTCCTGGATTTCTTTTGTAGACCAGGCTGGCTTTGAACTCAGAGAGATCCATTTATGTTTTTATTGCTAAAGGGCTATTCATGTAAATCTGTGAAAATCTCTATGCCTTAAATAAAAAAAATTATGCAAATGTGTGTACTATGAGATCATTTCTAAAAATAAGCACATCAAAATTATATAAAAGTTGAATTTTGACTTACTACTTTTACCACTGAGCACATTACATGTTTCTTTTCCTCTTTATAATAATCTGAAATTTCCACACTGGTACAACTGGCATGAATTTTGTCATATGAAACTAACTTGAACACTCATGTAAACATTGCTAAGCCAAGATTCTAGCTCTAGAGTAAGGTTATGTGACACCTTTAACTTCCTGAGTAGAGTGTAATTTAAAGTGTCAGAGAATCAAATACTTACATACTCTTCCCTCTCGTGATAGATTTCCTGGAAGACACTATGGCGCAACTGTGTTATCTCTTGCTCTATTTTCTCAATCTCAGCCCCATCATGGTCATCAGACTTTATCAGAGAGAGAAAGTGGTTCAACAGGGTTATTACACTACACTAGAACAAAAGCAAGTCTACCTCTAAGAATTAATGCAATCTCCATAGTAAATCACTCTGTGGTTCTCATGCATCCTGCAGTACCTAGCAGAGAGCAGATCTTCTAACATTAGTAAGTCCACTTTTTCTAACACTAAATTTTCCCCAAAATAAAAAGTACTTAAATATAAAAATTATTACATATATTTTAAAGTTCCTGAATATTTTCTTCCAGATAAAACAACTAACTTCAATCTTAAAATTACTAATCTTTTCATAGTTTCATGCCTAAGAAAGAAAGGTAGTCAAAATTAGAAAATCCTAATCCTGCCAGACAGCAGTGGCACATGCCTTTGATCCTAGAGCTCAGGAGGCAGGGGCAGGCAGATTTCTGAGTTTGAGGCTAGCTAGCCTGGTTTACAGAGTGAGTTCCAGGAGACAGTCAGAGCCATAGAGAAACCCTGTCTCAGAAAGAAAAGAAAAGAAAAAAAAAAAAAAGAAAGAAAAGGAAAAAAGGACGGAAGAAAGAAAGAAAAAAAGAAAAGTTCCAATTCTTTCAGTTCTATTATCTTGTGAAAACAACTTTTAAAACTTGCAAGAAATACTACATCCAGTGTAAGTTTACAAAAGTGACTATGATCTTTAAAATTACTTTATCACAAAATTCTATCTTCCGAGATGGGAAGATAGCTCAGTCAGTAAAGTGCTTGCCTTGTAAGTAAGAAGACGTAAATTTAATCTGTAGAACCCACATTAAAAAAAAAAGAAAGAAAGAAAGATAAAAAGGAAAAAAAAAAGCTAGTAGTGTGAACCTTAAATTCCTATTCTAGGGAGGCAAAGACAGGTTCCCTGGGGCTAAGCCTAACCTATTTACTATATCCAAAAAAAATAAAAATAAAGGTGGAATGACACCCAATGCTGTCCTCTGACATCCATGAACATGTGAGCAAACATACATGTGCATATACACTAAAAAAAATAGCCTTTGGGAACATAATTCTACTATCTAAATGTAGTAGTAGGTCTGTAATATAGCAGATATTCTAACAGTCCAAAGGAAAAAAAACTTTTAAAAATTATTTTATAATTTTTGTGTTACTAAAAACCAAGGTAGTAATGAAAAATATTTAATTTTTAACTATGTAATTACATGGGAGACATGTATGAATGTCATTTCAAATTTACTTCCATATACAGAGGTAAAAAGCTAAAGGACTGGGGCCTATGAGATTGCTCAGTGGGTAAAGGAACTTGCCTCGAAGTGAAGTGACCTGAGTTCACTTCTCAAGACACACATGGTGGAAACAAAGAACTGACTCTTACAAGTCACTCTCTGACGTCCATATAGGCACATTTGGCACAGCACACCCGTGCAGCCACACACATGCACCAAATAATGTTATTAAGGTAATTTTTATAAATGTCAAGGTATATAACACAAAATATGAATACACTAGTTCTCTGGTTTTAGAGAATGTATTTATGCATGGCTTTATAAAATAGTTCAACCAAAGTAAGAAACAAAAATACATTAGCTAAAAGAATTTTTCCTTACTTCTTCCAAATTACTCTTTTCAACCAATTTCCATCTCAGTTGTGCTTTTAAGCTTTTCAAAGTCTTCTTAATGGACAGCAAGTAATCCACATTGGGGCTTTTATTTAAACAGTCAATGATCTGATTTTTAAACTATATGAGAGAAAGAATTACCATATGTTCAAACACAAAAGACAACAGTCACTGAACATCATTATTCTATGAACAACTGGGTTCAGAGTAAATATTAAGAAAATTCCACAACTTTCTTCAAAGCAATGCTACCAACTGATTTCCCAACTGTTGTTTACATTACTGTTTAAAAGAATCTCAGGGTCAGTGTTCAAAGTACCAAAGGCAATACTCAGTTCAGCTGAGTCATGAAATTAGACACAGAGTGCTGACATAAATACAAACTGAAATTAATGGTTAGAGTCTAAGTTCAAATGATTCGTCTCGAAAGTTGTTTGACAATATGTATCAAGTTTCATCATGTTCAGTCCTTTCAACTTAAAAATGTAAATTGTAAGAATCTGAGAAATTATACATAAAGTTACATTCAAAGATACATAAAGCATTATTTATTTGGTTAAAAACATAGAAGAAATAAATAACATATTTATGAATGAAAATCATTCAAAAGGACAATAATCATTGATCACATTGGAAAATTTTCACAATATACTATAAAGCTATGAAAATACCTTCATAAGAAAATTAAACAGGAAGTACATGTGTGTAATCATAGATGTCGATGAATGTGCCCATTTACAAGGGAATATTATATAACCAGCTCTCTCTTATACTCAAAGTATTAAAAACAATGTTTTTATTTCTCAAATTCCTGTATTTAGTAAATTTCCCACAATAAATCTGCTACACAGAAAATAATGATAAAGATATCTTTAAGTTCATAAGAAACTCAAATATTCCAAGAGTTACTGAAATATACTTTATCAATAAAATCACCATTCATATTCTATAGTAAAGTCAATCATATACCAAACCACAATGTCTACACCATTTTTCTAGGAGTGCTAATTAACACACTGACCATTAAAATACTTGAGAAAAATCAACAAGCGAAAAACCCAAAGTATCAATTCATAAAAATAAGAGAAAGCAAAATCCAACCTCAACACTGTCCTTGTACTTGGATAACAAAGTGGCAATGAACCTTTCCTCAGAATGAATCTTCTGCAGCACCTGACGGTATGTACTTAAAATAATCTCCTTGTCTACTACACCTTGCTCCTAAATGAAATTAATAAACAACAAAATGGTTAAAACCCTTCATAAACTTCAAAGTAATTATACTATAAATAAAGACTATCAGGACAATCAATATTCTAAACATAAAAAAAACAAACAATAGACTACAAACAGCATGTAAAGTGAATAAGTTAATTTTAAAAAGAGCAAACAATATATAAAACTTCACTACTTTAAGTTAATTTTAAAAACTCTCACCAACAACTTCTTCAAGTCTTATAAAACCAACAAAATCTATTTAATGAGAGATATACAGTAAATCATAATTTATTTTAATGTGTTATATATAAAATTACAAAAAAGAAAGGAAATGAAAAACATTATTATTGAGACTTTGGAAAGTAGGCTGAAAACTGGGTGGGTATCCCAGTAAGCAGGCCTTAGAGGTTTAGATTATAAAATACTCTTCAACACATATATTAGCTGCCCATTTCCATGGAAATACAGATTGTATACAATTAAGGAATCCTAGTGTATGTATTCCAAAATCTGCCAAGATTTTATTTCATTTTCATAACATTTAATGAGTATTTTCTTAAATGCACTGGTATTACACTCAGAAAGCCAATCCACGTAGAGTAAGAAAAAGAGGCACCCTAGAATTAAACATTAGTTTTTGGTAACGTGAAATGTCCTACTCAAATGAAAGCATTATCCTGTGGAAGAATTAAGACACTGAATTATATCTGGATTGGAACTTGACAGTGTAATTTTTTTCAAGCAGGCCTTTAAAGAGAAAAGTAAGTTATCAGTCTTAATTCTGTTTAGCAATCGAAGTCTTATTGGCTAATACAATCCAGATAACAAATAAAACTGCTATCTCAAGGAAACAATAGTAGCATCACCACTCACAATGAGAGATAGCTCTAGCTCTTTGCAGACACATGACTCAGTCTTCTCTAGAATTTCGTCAATATTGCCAATCATGTCTTCTGAAGTCAGTGATTCATCCAAAGACAGATCAAAAACCTTATTTGAAAAAAAAAAATAAAACATGGTGTAGTTCAATTAATGACTTAGCATTCATTGCACTTATAGACCTGAAGTAGTGCATGAGGCTGTACCATAGACAAAATAGAAAAAGTAAAATTCTAGGAAAAGAACAAAGAATTCACCATTGTAAAACTTATATACAAAAAGAAAAAGGATACATAAGCATAGTATGCTTCAAGAAAACTGGTGGTCAATTCAAATGATTTAAAAAAACAGAAACAAAAGCAAGATTTTTATATATGTATATAGGTATATAATAAGATGATGAATAGTCTAACAATGGTGATGAAAAGTCCTGATTGCCCAGTCTTTAACTCTGACAGCTAGATGTAAATAATGTCAGCTCTGAACAAGGAAGAAACAGAATTAGAACATGCATACAATCCCTGCTTCCTTCCACAACAGTGCTGTTGGGAGCTCTGCTCACCTTCTGGCTGCTCTGAAACCAAGCCACAAGATGGTGCAGAGAAGCTTCTGTCTCACTCCGAATATTGGAGAACTCTTCTCTTTTGCTGCACTGCCAGTCATAAAACTTTCTAAGTGTTTCTTCAGAGTTTGTTCCTTCTTTGGTCTTTCCATACACTGCTTCTAAAGAAGTTGATAAGTCCTAAAGACAAAAATTGGTTAAAGTAATTAACTGAATGGTAGGATCTGAGCACTGTGTTAGGATCCACGATACACAATATCATAATGCTGTGCACCTACTCATAAAAACTGTATAAATATAGGGGATGGGGATTTAGCTCAATGATAGAGCTCTTGCCTAGCAAACACAAGGCCCTGGGTTCGGTCCTCAGCTCTGGGGGGAAAAAAATGTATAAATATAACTAAAGGCAGAGAGGAAATATTCACATCAACAAAATTAGAAATAAAAAGGGAGACATAACAACAAATGCTGAGGAAATCCAGAGAATCAAAAGAACATACTTTAAAAACCTATATTCTGGGGGCGGAGCCAAGATGGCGACTAGCACACACAGTTTCCAAGCTGTGGAAGAGAAAAAGTTCTGAGTTGATGAGTGGAAGAACTTCTGAAGCCAGGGAAACAACGGAGAGACTTTCTAAACAACAGGGAACATCGCCGGAGGTGAAAACCTTGGTCTCGGGTCACCCAGGGACTTGTTTGGGGAAGGTGAGAAACGATCCTTTGATCTCTCGGCACTCCCCTCCCCCAGACCTCCCTCCTCCTCGGCACAGCGGACTCGCCTTTCTCAGCGCAGACCTAACTGCCTGGGGCCTGCAGCCACTGAGGCTGAGCCCCAAGTCCTTTATCGGCAAAGGCCAGCAGTACTGTGTCTCGGAGCCCCAGATTCACGCGCGGCAGCTGCACCATCCTCCCAGGGCCCGAGTCTGCTAGACGCCATACTAGCTCCGCAGGATCGCTATCACTGACGGTACGGCCCGCCCAATACCACAGTGACAGAGAATACGCTATATACTCACCAAAACCAGACAGAAACGCCATACAAGCTAGACACACCAGGCGCTGGGCCTCCGAAGCTTGGAGAGCACAGTAAAGAGACCCCAGGACTTCCCAGAAAGCATCTGGACTAGCAACCCAGTCTCCAGTTACAGCGGGACTTTCTAACCTGGCGGCGGAGCAGCACTGAGCTGGCGGGGCACATCAGCCCTCCAGTTTAAGACTAACCAGGGCCAAACCAGAGAACAGAAAGGCTGGTTACCCCGATTCCCACTGACGTGACCACCCTGAAATCTCCAGCTGCAGCAAGACCTCATAACCTGGCAGTGACAGCAGCACGGAACTGGCGGAGCACATCAAAGAAGCAGGGCCAAACCAGAGAGCAGACAGCCCAGATACGCCGATCTCTGCCAAGTGTCCTGCCTGTAAGTGAGTGCACCCTTGAGAATCTGCAGCTCCACTGATCCTGGCTTCTTCTAAAACAGAAGCCAGGCATCGAACCCCCTCCCACCCATATACCCACTTTGGGAAACAGAGGGGCACTTGGAACATTGAAGTTCCTGCTCTGTGGGTCTAATTGAGGAGTTAAGGCAGTTAATGCCAGAAATTGCGCTGCGATCATCACTAGCGCCTGCGACATATACATTGCAGAGCCCCTCCCACACACTCAAGGGTTCAACATTAGCCATCACTCTGTCCCTCGAGACACACGCCCACACCCACTTACACACACACACACACATATACACACACGCACGCACGCTTGCATTTGCCTCTGTTTGCGCCTGCGTACTTTCCTCCCACAGGTACAGCTAGTCCTCAGCATACGCTAAGGACACGGGACCTCTCTCAACTTCCTGAAGAATTCTCCAGACTCGAGAGAGAGACAGTACCAGTCTGATCGGCTGAATCCAAAAACAAACAGGGAAGGTCTCAGATAAGCCAATGGCCAGGGGTAGGCGAAAGAACATTTCCAACATAAATCAGGACATCATGACTTCACCAGCAAACCCCAAAATTGATGGATATTCCAATTCATCAGAAGCACAGGAAAATGACCTTAAAGCCATGCTTGCTCAATTATTTGAGGCTCATAAGGAGGAAATGAACAAATCTTTCAAAGAGATGGCCAGTCAATTGGAGGTAAAGAAAGAAGAAATAGACAAAACCCTTAAAGAAACACAGGCAAACATAGCCAAACAAATAGAGGCACAAGTAGAGAAGAAATTAGTGGCATACAAAAAGGAAATGAACAAAGAAATAGAGTCCATCGTAGAGAGACAGGAATCCAAATTCAAACACATAAAAGAAATGGTGCAAGGCATGAAAACAGAATTAGAATCAATAAAGAAAACACAAAGTGAGAAAACTCTTGAGCTGGAGAACTTGGAGAAAAGATCAGGAACCACAAAAGTAAGCATCACCAACAGAATACAAGAGATGGAAGAGAGAATCTCTGGAGCTGAAGACACACTTGCAGAAATTGATACTTCTCTCAAAGAAAAAGTAAAATCAGAAAAATTCCAATCACAAAATATCCAAGAAATCAAGGATGCTATGAAAAGACAAAATCTAAGAATAATAGGAATTGATGAAAAAGAAGACTCCAGGCTCCAAGGTCCAGAAAATATTTTCAAAAGAATCATAGAAGAAAATTTTCCCAACTTAAAGAAAGAGATGTCCATAAATATACAAGAGGCCTACAGAACACCAAATAGACTAGACCAGAAAAGAAACACATCACGTCACATCATAGTCAAAACACTAAATCTACAGAACAAAGAAAAGATATTAAAAGCAGC
Organism: Psammomys obesus; assembly: GCF_907164565.1. Lineage (NCBI taxonomy): Eukaryota > Metazoa > Chordata > Mammalia > Rodentia > Muridae > Psammomys > Psammomys obesus. Next base: position 670,559 of record NW_026591711.1, on the reverse strand, counting down.
AAGGGAAAAAGGCCAAGTAACATATGAAGGTAGACCTATCAGAATCACACCAGACTTCTCACCAGAAACTATGAAAGCCAGAAGGGCCTGGGCAAGCATCATGGAGACTCTAAGAGATCACAAATGTCAACCCAGACTACTATACCCTGCAAAGCTTTCAATCAACATAGATGGAGAAAACAAAATATTCCATGACAAAACTAAATTTACGCAATATCTATACAGCAAACCAACCCTACAGAAGATACTAGAAGGAAAACTCCAATCCAACGAAAACGAATTCACCCAAGAAAACAGGGCATACAGATAATGTCCCAACAAAAATGAAAAGAAAACAAGCAATGAAACAAGGTAAGATCATCGACTCCATTACACAAGGAACTAACATGCATTGGTCAATATTATCTATCAATATTAATGGACTCAACTCACCAATAAAAAGACACAGGCTAACAGAATGGTTACGGAAACAGGACCCAACATTCTGTTGCATCCAAGAAACACACCTATGCAACAAAGATAAACACTACCTCAGAGTAAAGGGCTGGAAAAATGTTTTTCAAGCAAATGGTTCCAGAAAACAAGCTGGAGTAGCCATCCTAATATCTAATAAAATAGACTTTCAACCGAAGTTAATCAAAAAAGATAAGGAGGGCCACTATATTCTCATCAAAGGAAAAATCCAACAAGAGGACATCACAATTTTGAATATCTATGCCCCAAATACAAGAGCACCTACATTCGTAAATGAAACAATATTAAAGCTTAAATCATACATTGATCCTAATACCTTAATAGTGGGAGACTTCAACACCCCACTCTCATCAAGGGACAGATCAACCAGACAGACACCAAATAGGGAAATGAAAGCACTCACAGAATCCCTAAATCAAATGGACCTAATAGATGTCTACAGATCTTTTCACCCAAACTCAAAAGAGTACACCTTCTTTTCAGCACCGCATGGAACCTTCTCCAAAATAGACCATATAGTTGGTCACAAAGCAAGCCTCAACAGATACAAAAGGATTGAAATAATCCCTTGTATACTATCTGACCACCATGGACTAAAGCTGGACATCAACAACAACAGAAACAACAAAAAGCCGACACGCACATGGAAACTGAACAACTTACTACTCAATGACAGCTGGGTCAAGGAAGAAATAAAGAAAGAAATTAAAGACTTTCTAGAATTCAATGAAAATGAAGGCACAACATACCCAAATTTATGGGACACATTGAAAGCAGTGCTCAGAGGAAAATTTATAGCGCTAAGTGCCTACAAGAAGAAATCTGTAACATCACATACAAACAACTTAATGGCCCAACTGAAAAACCTAGAAAAAAAAGAAGCAGATACACCCAAGAGGAGCAGACGGCTGGAAATAATCAAACTAAGGGCAGAAATCAATCAATTAGAAACAAATAAAATTATCCAAAGAATCAATGAAACAAAAAGCTGGTTCTTTGAGAAAATCAACAAGATAGACAAACCGTTAGCCAAACTAACTAAAAAGCAGAGAGAAACCATACAAATCAGCAAAATCAGAAAGGAAAATGGGGACATAACTACAGACACTGAAGAAATCCAAACGATTATTAGGTCATACTACAAAAGCCTATATGGCACAAAATTTGAAAATCTAAATGAAATGGATAACTTTCTTGACAGATTCCATCTACCAAAATTAAGTCAAGATCAGGTAGAAAGACTGAATAGTCCTATATCTCCCAAGGAAATAGAAGCAGTCATTAACAGTCTCCCCTCCAAAAAAAGCCCTGGACCAGATGGCTTCAGCGCAGAATTCTACAAGACCTTCAAAGAAGTACTAACACCAATTCTCCACAAACTATTCCATAAAATAGAAACAGAAGGAACACTACCAAACTCATTCTATGAAGCCACAGTCACTTTGATACCTAAACCACACAAAGATCCAACAAAAAAAGAGAACTTCAGACCTATCTCTCTTATGAACATTGATGCAAAAATACTCAATAAAATACTTGCAAACCGAATCCAAGAACACATCAAAGATATCATCCACCATGACCAAGTAGGCTTCATCCCAGGAATGCAAGGGTGGTTCAACATACGGAAATCCATCAATGTAATCCACCACATAAACAAAATGAAGGAGAAAAACCACATGATCATCTCCTTAGATGCTGAAAAAGCATTTGACAAAGTCCAGCACCCATTTATGTTTAAAGTCTTGGAGAGATCAGGGATACAAGGCACATACCTAAAGATAGTAAAGGCAATATACAGCAAGCCTATAGCCAACATCAAACTCAATGGAGAGAAACTTAAAGCAATCCCACTGAAATCAGGGACAAGACAAGGCTGCCCACTCTCTCCATATCTCTTTAACATTGTACTTGAAGTCCTAGCCAGAGCAATAAGACAACTAAAGGAGATCAAGGGGATACAAATCGGAAAGGAAGAGGTCAAAGTGTCACTATTTGCAGATGATATGATAGTATACATGAGCGACCCCAAAGATTCAACCAGAGAACTTCTTCAGCTGATAAACACCTTCAGCAAAGTGGCAGGATACAAAATCAACTCAAAAAAATCAGAGGCCCTCTTGTATACCAAAGACAAAAAGGCTGAGAAAGAAATTAGGGAAACAACACCCTTCACAATAGCCACTAACAACATAAAGTACCTCGGTGTGACTCTAACCAAGCAAGTGAAAGACCTATTTGAGAAAAACTTCAAGTCTTTGAAGAAAGAAATTGAAGATCTCAGAAGATGGAAAGATCTCCCGTGCTCATGGATTGGTAGGATTAACATTGTGAAAATGGCCATCCTGCCAAAAGCAATCTACAGATTCAATGCAATTCCCATCAAAATACCAACTCAATTCTTTACAGACCTTGAAAAAAAGATTCTCAGCTTCATATGGAGAAACAAAAAACCCAGAATCTCCAAAACGATCCTGTACAACAACAGATCATCTGGAGGTATCTCCATTCCCGATCTCAAGCTGTACTACAGGGCAACAGTAATAAAAACTGCATGGTATTGGCATAGAAACAGAAAGGAAGATCAATGGAATCGCATAGAAGACCCAGAAATAAACCCACACACCTATGAATTCTCAATATTTGACAAAGAAGCCAAATCCATTCAATGGAAAAAAGACAGCATCTTCAACAAATGGTGCTGGACCAACTGGATGTCTACATGCAGAAAAATGAAAATAGATCCATATCTATCACCCTGCACAAAACTAAAGTCCAAGTGGATCAAGGACCTCAACATAAAACCAGATACTCTAAATCAGCTGGAAAAAAAAGTGGGAAACAGCCTAGAATTCATTGGCACAGGAGACAACTTCCTGAACAGAACACCAACAGCACAGGCTCTAAGAGCAACAATCAATAAATGGGACCTCATGAAACTGAAAAGCTTCTGTAAAGCAAAAGACACTGTCATCAAAACAAATAGACAGCCTACAGATTGGGAAAGAATCTTCACCAACCCTTTATCTGACAGAGGGCTAATATCAAGTATATATAAAGAACTAAAGAAGCAGAAAAGCAACAAACCAAGTAATCTACTTAAAAAATGGGGAACAGAGCTAAACAGAGAATTCTCGATAGAGGAACGTCGAATGGCAGAGAAACACTTAAAGAAATGCTCAACCTCATTAGCCATTAGGGAAATGCAAATCAAAACGACCCTGAGATTTCACCTTACACCCATCAGAATGGCCAAGATGAAAAACTCAAGTGATAGCACATGCTGGAGAGGTTGTGGAGAAAAGGGAACCCTCCTCCATTGCTGGTGGGAATGTAAACTGGTTCAACCACTCTGGAAGTCAATCTGGCGCTTTCTCAGACAACTAGGAGTAGTGCTACCTCAAGACCCAGCTATACCACTCCTAGGTATATACCCAAAATTTGCTCAAGTACACAACAAGGACATTTGTTCAACCATGTTCATAGCAGCTTTATTTGTAATAGCCAGAACTTGGAAACAACCCAGATGTCCATCAACGGAGGAATGGATACAGAAACTGTGGTATTTTTACACAATGGAATACTACTCAGCAATCAAAAAGGAAGAAATCATGAAATTTGCAGGCAAGTGGTGGGATCTAGAAAAGATCATTCTGAGTGAAGTATCCCAGAAGGAGAAAGACAAACTTGGTATATACTCGCTTATATAGACCTACAAGACATGATAAACATAATGAAATCTACACACCTAAAGAAGATAATCAAGAAAGTGGACACAGGCGAAGGTGATTAATCCTCATTTAGAAAGACAAATGGGATGTGCATTGAACTTATGACAGGAGTCTATCACAAAAGGCATCTGAAAGACTCTACCTAGCAGTGTTTCAAAGCAGACACTAAGACTCATAACCAAACCCTCGGCAGAGTGCAGGGAATCATATGAAAGAAGGGAAGTTAGTATGATATGGAAAGGATAGGAGCTCCACAAGGACCAAATATATCTGGGCACAGGGTCTTTTCTGAGACTGACACTCAACCAAGGACCATCTATGGATATAACCTAGAACTTCTGCTCGGATGTGGCCTGTGGTAGCTCAGTAACCAAGTAGTTTTCCAAAGTAAGGGGAACACGGACTATTTCTAATAGGATCTCAAGGGCAGGCTGTTTGACCCCCACCCCAGGGGAGGAGCAGTCTGTTAGGCCACAGAGGAGGACTTTGCAGCCAGCCCTGAAGATACCTGATAAAACAGGGTCAGATGAAAGGGGAGGAGGTCCTCCCCTATCAGGGGACTTGGAAAGGGGCAGGGAGGAGACCAGGGAGGGAGTGTGGGGTTGGGGAGGGAATGAGGGAGCGGGATACAGCTGGGACACAGAGTTAACAAAATGTAACTAAAAAGAAAAATAAAAAAAAAAAAAACCTATATTCTACCAAATTTGAAAATCTAAAAGAAATGGATATAGATATAGATCACCTACCAAAGTTAAATCAAGATCAGATAAGCAATTCAAACAGACCTATACCCCCTAGGGAAATAAAAGCAGTGATTAAAAGTCTACCAACTAAAAGTTTCCCAGGCCTAGAAATTTTCAGTACAGAAGTCTACCAGACTTTCAAAGAAGAGTTAATACTAATACTCCTCAAATTATTCCATAAAATAGAAACAGAAGGAACATTGCTCAATACATTTTATGAGGCCACAGTTACCCTGATACCTAAACCACATAAAAACCCAACAAAGAAAGAGAATTACAGAAGTTTCTCTTATAAACATGGACACAAAAATTCTCAATACTTGCAAACCAAATCTAAGAACACACCTAAGAGATCATCTATCTGATTATAGACTTTATCCCAGAGATGAAGGGATGGTTCAATATATATAAATCACTAAACACAATCCACCATATACACCACATGATTATTTCACTAGATGCAGAAAAGGCCTTTGACAAAATCTAACAGCCCTTTATGATAAAAGTCCTGGAGAGACAAGGAATACAAGGGACATTCCCAAACATAATAAAATCAGTTTACATCAAGTCCACAGCCAACATCATCTTAAATTCAGAGAAACTCAAAGCACTTCCACTAAGTAAGGAGCAAAACAAGGTTGTCCATACTCTCCATACCTTTTTCAAAATAGTACCTGAAGTCTTAGCTAGAACAATACGACAATAGTCAAGGTGATAAAATTTGGAAAAAAGTCAAAGAAGTGGGAGACTTCAACACCCCACTCTCAACAAAGGACAGGTCAACAAACCAGAAGTTAAACAAAAAAAAAAAAAAAGGCTCTAACAGATGTCTACAGAACCTTTCACCCAAACACAAAAGAATTTACCTTCTTCTCAGCACTTCATGGAAACTTTTCCAAAATAGACCATATAGTTGATCACAAAACAAGTCTCAACAGATACAAAAAGACTGAAATAATCCCATGTATCCTATCTGACCACCAGGAACTAAAACTGGATCTCAACGACAACAGAAATAACAAAAAGCCTACACACACATGGAAACTAAACAACTTGCTATTCAATAACAGATGGGTCAGGGAAGAAATAAAGAAATCAAAGTATTCCTAGAATTCAATGAAAATGAAGGCACAACATACCCAAATACACAATGAAAGCAGTGCTAAGAGGAAAGTTCATAGCACTAAGTGCCTACAAGAAGAAATTTGAAACCTCTCATGCCAGCGACTTAATGGCTCACCTAAAAGCCCTAGGAAAAAAAGAAGCAGACACACCAAAGAGGAGTACACAGCTGGAAATAATAAAACTCAGGGCTGAAATCAATAAATTAGAAACAAATAAAACAATTCAAGGAATCAACGAAACCAAGAGCTGGTTCTTTGAGAAAATCAACAAGATAGAAAAACCCTTAGCCAAACTAACTAAACAGCAAAGAGACACTATCCAAATCAACAAAATCATAAATGAAAAGGGGACATAACAACAGATACTGAGGAAATCCAAACAATCATTAGGACTTACTTCAAAAGTCTATATGCCACAAAATTTGAAAATCTAAATGAAATGGACAATTTTCTTGATCGATTCCACTTACCAAAGCTGAATCAAGACCAGGTAAACCAATTAAATAGTCCTATATCTCCTAAGGAAATAGAAACTGTCATCAAAAGTCTACCATCCAAAAAAAGCCCAGGACCAGATGGTTTCAGCGCAGAATTCTACCAGACTTTCAAAGAAGAGCTAACTCCAATTCTCTTCAAACTATTCCACAAGATAGAAAGGGAAGGAACACTACCAAACTCATTCTATGAAGCCACAGTCACCTTGGTACCTAAACCTCACAAAGACCCAACAAAGAAAGAGAATTTCAGGCCAATCTCCCTCATGAACATTGATGCAAAAATACTCAACAAAATACTTGCAAACCGAATACAAGAACACATCAAAGATATCATCCACCATGACCAAGTAGGCTTCATCCCAAGTATGCAGGGGTGGTTCAATATATGGAAATCCATCAATGTGATCCACCACATAAACAAACTGAAGGAGAAAAACCACATGATAATCTCCTTAGATGCTGAAAAGGCATTTGACAAAATCCAACATCCATTCATGTTTAAAGTCTTGGAGAGATCAGAGATATAAGTCACATATCTAAACATAGTAAAGGCAATATACAGCAAGCCTAGAGCCAACATCAAACTAAATGGAGAGAAACTTAAAGCAATTCCACTGAAGTCAGGGACAAGGCAAGGCTTTCCACTCTCTCCATATCTCTTCAATATAGTTCTGGAAGTCCTAGCTAGAGCAATAAGACAATTGAAGGAGATCAAGGGGATACAAATCAGAAAGGAAGAAGTCAAAGTATCACTATTTGCAGATGATATGATAGTATACCTGACTGACCCCAAAAATTCTACCAGGGAACTCCTACAGCTGATAAACACCTTCAGCAAAGTGGCTGGATACAAAATTAACTCAAAAAAGTCAGTAGCCCTCCTATATACAAAAGACAAAGGGCTGAGAAAGAAATTGAGGACCCTTCACAATAGCCACAAAAGACATAAAGTACCTTGGTGTAACCCTAACCAAGTAAGTCAAAGAGTTATATGAAAAAAATGTCAAGTCTCTGAAGAAAGAATAAGAAGATATCAGAAGATGGAAAGATCTACCATGCTCATGGTTTGGCAGGATTAACATAGTAAAAATGGCCGTCTTACCAAAAGCAATCTACAGATTCACTGCAATCCCCATCAAATTACCAAATTCTTTACAGACCTTGAAAGAAAAATTCTCAACTTCATATGGAATAACAAGAAACCCAGAATTGCTAAAACAATCCTCTACAATAAAAGATCTTCTGGAGATATCTCCATCTCTGATCTCAAGCTGTACTATAGAGCAACAGTAATAAAAACTGCATGGTACTCGCATAGAAACAGACTGGTGGATCAATGGAACCGAATAGAAGACCCAGAAATAAACCCACACACTTATGGACACCTGATCTTTGACAAAGATGCCAAAACCATACAATGGAAAAAAGATAGCATCTTCAACAAATGGTGCTGGTCTAATTGGATGTCTACATGTAGAAAAATGCACATAGATCCATACTTATCACCCTGCACAAAACTAAAGTCCAAGTGGATCAAAGACCTCAAAATAAAACCAGATACATTAAATCAGTTAGAAGAAAAAGTGGGGAATACCCTAGAACTCATTGGTACAGGAGAGAACTTCATGAACCGAACACCAACAACACAGGCTCTAAGAGCAACAATCAACAAATGGGACCTCATGAAACCGAAAAGCTTCTATAAAGCAAAGGACATGGTCCTCAAAACAAAACCACTGCCTACAGATTGGGAAAGAATCTTCACCAACCCTCTATCTGTCAGAGGGCTAATATCCAGTATATATAAAGAACTAAAGAAGCTGAAAAGCAAGAAATCAAGTAATCCAATTGAAAAATGGGGTAGAGAGCTAAACAGAGAATTCTTGATAGAGGAATATCAAATGACAGAGAAACATTTAAAGAAATGCTCAACCTCATTAGCCATCAGGGAAATGCAAATCAAAAACGACCCTGAGATTTCACCTTACACCCCTCAGAATGGCCAAGATCAAAACCTCAAGTGACAACACATGCTGGAGAGGTTGTGGAGAAAGGGGAACCCTCCTCCACTGCTGGTGGGAATGTAAACTGGTCCAACCACTCTGGAAATCAATCTGGCGCTTTCTCAGATAACAAGGAATAGTGCTACCTCAAGATCCTGCTATACCACTCCTAGGCATATATTCAAAATATTCTCATGTATAAAACAAGGGCATTTGCTCAACCATGTTTGTAGCAGCTTTATTTGTAATAGCCAGAAGCTGGAAACAACCCAGATGCCCTCAACTGAAGAATGGATACAGAAATTGTGGTACATCTACACAATGGAGTATTACTCAGCAATGAAAAGCAAGGAAATCATGAAATTTGCAGATAAATGGTGGGACCTGGAAAGGATCATCCTGAGTGAGCTATCCCAGAAGCAGAAAGACACACACAGTATATACTCACTCATATAGACATATAATATAGGATAAACCTACTAAAATCTGTACACCTAAAAAAACTAATCAAGAGGGAGGACTCTGGCTAAAATGCTCAAACCCCATCCCAAAAGGCAAAGAGGATGGACACCAGAAGAAAAAGAAAACAGGAAACAAGTTAGGAGCCTCCCACAGAGGGCCTCTGAAAGGCTCTGCCCTGCAGACTATCAAAGCAGATGTTGAGACTTATGGCCAAACTTTGGGCAGAATGCAGGGAATCTTATGAAAGAAGTGGAAAATAATATTAAGAGCTGGAGAGGGCAGGCGGTCCACAAGGAGAGCAACAGAACCAAAAAATTTGAGCACAGGGGTCTTTCCTGAGACTCATACTCCAACCAAGTACCATGCATGGAGATAACCTAGAACCCCTGCACAGATGTAGCCCATGGCAGTTCAGTGTCCAAGTGGGTTCCATAGTAATGGGAATAGGGACTGCTTCTGACATGAACTGATTGGCCTGCTCTTTGATCACCTCCCCCTGAGGAGGGAACAGCCTTACCAGGCCACAGAGGAAGACAATGCAGCCACTCCTGATGAGACTAACAGACCAGGATCAGAAGGAAGAAAAAGAAACCCTCCCCTACCAGTGGACTTGGGGAGGGGAGTGTGTGGAGAAGGAGGAGAAAGGGAGGTATTGGGAGGGGAGGAGGGAGGGAACTAGAGGGGAGATACAAAGTAAATAAAGTATAATTAAAAATTAAAAAAAGAATAAAAGAATTAAAAAGATATGATAAGCATAATGAAATCTATACACCTAAAGAAGATGAACAAGAAAGAAGACCCAGGGTAAGATGGTCAATCCTCACTTAGAAAGACAAATGGGATGAGCATTGGACGTAGGAGAAAACAAGTTAACAGGACAGGAGCCTACTGCAGAGGGCCTCTGAAAGACTACCTAGCAGTGTATCAAAGCAGATACTAAGACTCATAACCAAACCTTCAGCACAGTGCAGGGAATCATATGAAAGAAGGGGGAGTTAGTATGACGTGGAGAGAATAGGAGCTCCACAAGGACCAAATATATCTGGGCCCCGGTGTCATTTCTGAGATGGATACTCCAACCAAGGACCATGCATGGATGTAACCTAGACCCCATGCTCGATGTAGGCCGTGGTAGCTCAGTATAACCAAGTTGGTTACCCTAGTAAGGGGAACAGGGACTATTTCTGACATGAACTCAATGGCAGGCTCTTTGACCTCCCCACCCCAAAGGGAGGAGCAGCCCTGCTAGGCCAGAGAGGAGAATTTTGCAGCCAGTCCTGAAGATACCTGATAAAACAGGGTTAGATGAAAAGGGAGGAGGTCCTCCCCTATCAGTGGACTTGGAAAGGGGCAGGGAGGAGATGAGGGAGAGAGGGTAGGATTGAGAGGGAATGAGGGAGCAGGATACAGCTGTGATACAGAATTAATAAAATGTAACTAATAATAAAAATAAAAAATTAAATTAAAAAAGGACAGTTTTCAGCTTCATATGGAAACACAAACTATTCAAAATACCTAAAACAATCTTTAACAATAAAAGAACTACAGGAGGTATCACCGTCCTTGACCTGAACTATATGACAGAGCTATAGTAGTAAAAACCACATTATTGGCACAAAAACAGACACGCTGATCAATGGAATTGAAGGGAAGACACAGACATAAATCCACAAACTTATGGACACCTGAGGAATAAAAAAACCAGAAATAGAGATTGGGGGGAAAAAAAAGTATCTTCAACCTGGATGTCTTCATGCAGAAGAATGTAAATAGATCCATATTTATCACCCTACATAAAAATTAACTCCAGGAGGCGGGGCAAGATGGCAGCGCCGGGAGGACTCTCATTCTGAGGAGCAGCACAGCAGGATTGGCACAGTGACAAGCAATCAGAACTCGCGGCCATAAAACACAAGTGGTTGTGTTTCTCAGGTGAGAGGATACC
>NW_026591711.1:589124-654580 GCF_907164565.1 Psammomys obesus | reverse complement strand
AGAGCAACAGAACAAGATAATTTGAACACAGGGAACTTCCCAGAGACTCATACTCCAACCAAGGACTATTTGTGGAGATGACCTGGAACCCCTGCACAGGTGTAGCCCATGGCAGTTCAGTGTCCAAGTGGGTTACATAGTAATGGGAAGAGGGACTGCCTCTGACATAATCTGATTGGCCTGCTCGTTGATCACCTCCCCCTGAGGGGGGAGCAGCCTTACCAGGCCACAGTAGAGGACAATGCAGCCACTTTTGATGAGAACTGATAGACTAAGATCAGAAAGAAGGAGAGGAGGACCTCCCCTGTCAGTGGACTTGGGGAGTGGCATGCATGCAGAAAGGGGAGGGAGGGTGGGATCGGCAGGGGAGGAGGGAGGGGCTTATGGGGGGATACAAAATGAATAAAGTGTAATTAATAAAAAAAAAATAAAAGATTTAAAAAAAAAAAGAATTCAAAATCCCCCATGTCAAGGAAGTAAATAATCCAATTTAAAAACAGGGTACAGATCTAAACAGAATTCTCAATACAAGAAAATCAAATGGCTGAGAAACACTTCAAGAAATGTTCAACATCTTAGCCATGAGGGAGAGGCAAAATCAAAACTACTTTGAGATTTCATCTTACACCCATCAGAATGACTAAGATCAAAATAAGTGACAGCTCACGCTGGTAAGAGGAACATTCCTCCATTGCTGGTGGGAATGCAAACTCATACAGCCACCATGGTTCCTCAGGAAGATGGGAGTTACCTACCTCAAGATCCAGCTGTATCACTCTTAGGCATATACTCAAAGGACACTCTATCCTATCACAAAGACACTTGTTCAACTATGTTCACTGCTGCTCTATTTATAATAGCCAGAAATTGGAAATAACCTCTATATCCCTCAGCAGATCAATAAACAAAATGTGGTGTATTTACGCAATGGAGTATTACTCAGCCATTAAAACATGAAATCATGGGTCTGGAGAGATGGCTCAGTGGTTAAGAGCACCGTCTGCTCCTCCAAAGGATTCGGGTTCAACTCCCAGCGCCCACATGGCAGCTCACAACTGTCTGTAACTCCAGTTCCAGTTGGTCTGACTCCCTCACACCAATGCACATAAAATAAAATAATTAAAAAAAACATGAATCATGAAATTCACAGATAAATAGATAGAAAAAATAATCCTGAATGAGGTAATCCAGATTCAGAAAGACAAATATGGTATGGGTTTGGTAAATATGGATATTACCTGTTAAATCAATGATAAGCAAACTACAATATATAGAACCACTAAAGGTAGGTACAGAGTAAGGGACTAGGGGACAGGGAGGCAGATAGAGCTCTGAGAAACAGAACAGAAAAGCTATTGATTGGGAGTGCTAAAACAGGATCAAGTGGGGAGAGGGAGAGAAGAAGGTGTTAAGAGAGGAAATATAGAGAGAGACAGCTAAAATTAAGGGCCATTTGAGGTAGTATAGAAACAGTAGAGTTTCCTTAAAAAAAAGGGTGTGTGTGTGTGTGTGTGTGTGTGTGTGTGTGTGTGTGTGTGTGAAGGAAATCTAACTGAAATCACCAAATGGAAGAGACAGAGTCCCAACTGGGCATCTCTTATCATCAAATGAAGTTTCCAGTCCAGGAATGTGTTACATTTCATTGAGTTTTTGGCCAAAAGGGTCCCATAAAAACCTCCAAACAACCCAAGCTGTTGCCAGAACTATAGGTTGCTCTCTACAAACAGCAAGACCCCATTGCTGAAGACAACACCTACACAATTCTTGAACTTAGAGAATTTGATCTTGCCCCTACATAAAGCCTTCACCCTGAAGTGCTAGTGTCTTTGGTACTTTGTATACTACCAAAGGAGAAATGTAAATACCAAGCCAGCCGCACACCCTTGGTCTACAATACCATCCTACATGCAAGATATGCTAGTGCAATGGTGGTGCAAAGCTTGTGGGAGTAACCAACCAAACCTGGTTCGACTTAAGGCCCACGCGATGAGATGGAACCCGCCTAGACACAAGAACCTGAGACCAGATAGCTCTGGTACCTAGGATAAATCAGAATACTATTGTTTAAAAAAAAAAAAAAAAAGAAAGCAATAAAATGATTCCTAATGACATTCTACTACACTCATAGATCCGTGCCTTGCTCAGCCATCATCAGAGAAGCTTCTTCCTAAAGCAGATAGGAACAAATACAGAGACCAACAGCCAGACAATATGAATGGAGTCAGAGACCTTAGAATATTCAGCCCTAAGTGTAAGGTCTCCATCAAACCTTGCCCTCAGGACTCAGGGAACCCTGCAAAAGAAAAGGCAGAAAGAATGTAAGAGCCAGAGGGGGTGGAGGACATCAAAAGAACAAGGCCCTCTAAATCAACAGGACTGACACACATATGAACCCACAGAGACTGAGGCAGCATGCAAAGGACCTACATAGGTCTGCATCAGATGGGGTCCTAAAGATGAAAAGAGAAGTGGACATATGCCCACATCCCTAAGCTAGAAGCTATCCCCATTTGATAACTACTCACAAATGAAAGTGTGGTTTTCTCTAAAGGAGTCTCAGTGGGGAAACAGATGTAGGCTGCATGCCCAGATATAGATGGCCAACAGAAAATAAACATCTTTGGAAGTTCCTTATCTCAGAATATTGTGTCAGGGCTTTTCCTTTTTAAACAAACAAATGAATAAATAAATTTCTTATTTTTTATTTTACTTATCTATTTTTTCTTCTCTCTTTTTTCCCACTGGTCCTTTGAGAATATATTATGGCTTCTAAAGAGTTTGTATGGGATTCCTGCATGTAAATGAGTAGGTCTCTGTATCTGTTTCTTGTGCCTTTTTCGGTCTTTTCCTTCTTTTTGGTTATTCTGTCCTATTCCAATGTGTTAGTTTTGCTTTATCTTATTATATCTTTTATTTTATTATCCCTTAGAAGCTTGTTTTCTAATTAGAAAAAGGGGAATGGATCTGGATGGGAGGGAAGGTAAGGAGGAACTGGGAAGAGTAGAAAGATGGAAAATCATAATCAGGGTGTATTATGTAAGAAAAATACCTATTTTCAATAAAAAATTTATAAATAAAAGGTATTAGCTATTACAACAAAAATAGGAAGTGATTGTTTTAGACAATAATATTTACTAATTTACTAAATTAGAAGCATTTTATTATATTCTTAGAATTTTAGCTATGTAGAAAATCTTTTCCCTGACTTTAAGTATCACTACTATTTGTTTTGACCTGAAATTTTCTAAAACATTGGTAAGTAAAAGCAAAACAACACAACAAAATGTGCAAATAATTCCAAGTAAGTAGAAATGTTTAAACTATAAGTACCTCAAAGCATTTTGAAAGACTGAAAGAAATCCAGAAGTCAGCCAACAGTCTGCTGACTTTTTCTAAGAATCAAACTCTAAAAAAATGCTAACAAGAACAAGAGGAGAGTTTAATAAAGCCCAGAAATTTTTATCACAAAACCCTAACAACCCCCTAGAAAGGCAGAGAATAGTTTGTGCTTAGCATTGACGGACAGTTGTGCAAGTGGGAAGCAGCCTGTACCTCAGCATTTAATGGCTTGAAGATGAAAACTTTCTTGATGTGCCTACTCTTCCTTTCATTGTGTAGGAACGAAACAGTACCAGAAACAGGCAATGGGTTATATGTGGACTACTTAAGGATACAAATGAGGTAAAATGATAACCAGTACACAAGAGGTGACCAAGCCATGTATTCTCTCTCTTTCACTTTTTTCTGAACATATGATGATACCTCCTTTCAAGACAGTAACCGCTGGAAAGAGTGGCTGAAATAGAGGAAATGGTATGGGAGAAGCAGGGACATTTCTCTAGAAAAGAAATAAACAAGAAATACAAAAGCTCAGATTATAATACCAGAAGTTCTGCACCTTGAAAACAGCCCCATTCTATTACCAAATCCAGCTTAAGTATTAAAAACTACAATTGAAAACTACAATGAAGGTTCTCATTTTTTCTCTACCATGTTATCACATACCTATACAACAGCACAGAACTATTGCAGATTATAGTCGTCACATGGAAACAAGAGAATGACATGTGAACAGATGCACTTTCTAAAAAACTAAGTTTAAATATTTAGACTGAAAGAAAATTGGGACAGGGAGAGAGAAGTATTTATCAAGTATTTCTTAGAATTAAAAACATGAAATTTCAAACTCAACTGACTCAGATCAAATCAAAATCTAAGCTTGTTTAGTGCAGTTTAAGAACAAAATCAATAATTTGTAAGCCTCTAGATGGGAAAACAACAGAAGATCAAAAATTAGGTTGATGACAATAATTATAAAATAAAAAATGATAGATTGTTTGTGTCAAAATTCTAAAAGAAAAATAGCTTTCAAGTTTAGTACTTCATAAAGAGCAAAACAATTTTCACACAAGAAACTGGAAAAAGATACCTGAAACATTTAATACCTAACAAAGCAACATCCAAAAAGGCCTCTTTAGAATGCTTTTATTCTTACTCCACATATGACAAACAAGAAATACCAAGCAAATTATGAAAAACAAAATAGAAAGTAACTCCTTTATTTAACTGAACTGGCCCAACTAGAGACCTATGCCATGGGGGAGATCCAACATCTGACAAAATCAATGATACTGTTATACTAACTGTTTTCTGAGAGGCTCCATTCAGCAGCTGATAGAAACGGACACAGAGACCCAACCCACAGCCAAACAACAGACAGAACTTAAGAGAGTCTTATGGAAGAGTTGGGGGAAAGATGAAGGGAGCCAGACACCCACAAGAAAACCTATGGAATAAAAGAACCTGGGCCCATAGGGGCTCAAAGAGACTAAACCACCAACCAAAGAACATTCATGGGCTGGACCTATATGTAGCCCTACCCATATGTAGCAGGTACAGAGCTATCTCTAACATGGGTGCAGTTGCCTGCTTCTGAATCACTTTCCCCTAGCTGGGCTGCTTTGTCTGACCTCAGTGGGAGAGGATGTGCTTAGCCCTGATGCTACTTGATGTGCCAGGGTGGGCTGGTACCCATATAGGGGCCTCCCCTTCTCTGAGGAGGAGAGGAAATGGGTGTGGGGGTAGGGGATGTGAGCGTGGTGCTGGCAGGAGAAGGGGGCTTCGAACAGGATGTAAAGTGAATAAACAACCAAATAAATATATAGGAAAAATGGTTCCTGGATACAAGCTTTTTCGAGTTTTTTTTTAAGAGTTGTAGGGGTCTTTTTAACTTGTTTGTTTAAAAAAGAAGAACGGATGCAGAAATTGTGGTACATCTACACAATGGAATATTACTCAGCAATGAAAATAAGGAAATCATGAAATTTGCAGATAAATGGTGGGACCTGGAAAGGATCATGATGAGTGAGCTATCCCAGAAGCAGAAAGACACACACAGTATATACTCACTCATATAGACATATAATATAGGATAAACCTACTAAAATCTGTACACCTAAAGAAACTAATCAAGAGAGAGGACCCTGACTAAAATGTTCAAACCCCATCCCGAAAGGCAAAGAGGATGGACACCAGAAGAAGAAGAAAACAGGAAACAAGTTAGGAACCTGCCACAGAGGGCCTCTGAAAGGCTCTGCCCTGCAGACTATCAAAGCAGACGCTGAGACTTATGGCCAACTGTTGGGCAGAGTGCACGGAATCTTATGTAAGAAGTGGGAAATAGTAAGATCTGGAGAGGACAGGAACTCCACAAGGAGAGCAACAGAACCAAAAAATTTGAACACAGGGTCTTTCCTGAGACTCATACTCCAATCAAGTACCATGCATGGAGATAACCTAGAACCCCTGCACAGATGTAGCCCATGGCAGTTCAGTGTCCAAGTGGGTTCCATAGTAATGGGAACAGGGACTGCTTCTGACATGAACTATCAGCCTGCTCTTTGAACACCTCCCCCTGAGGAGGGAACAGCCTTACCAGGCCACAGAGGAAGACAATGCAGCCACTCCTGATGTGATCTGATAGACTAAGATCAGAAGGAAGGACAGGAGGACCTCCCCTATCAGTGGACTTGGGGAGGGGCATGCATGAAGAAGGGGGAGGAGGGTGGGACTGGGAGGGGTGGCGGGAGGGGCTTATGGTGGGATACAAAATGAATAAAGTGTAATTAATAAAAAAAGAAGAATCAATTAAAACGGAAAAATTTTTAATTTAAATACACATATATACACACACACAGTACTAACAAAAAAGAAAACTACGAAAGGACTTTTGAAAAAAAGCTGAAATTTTATCCCAAAATAAAAAAGTGAAAAAAGTCAGGTTATAGCTTGATATGAAAGAAAAAAATTTGAAATGTATTATATCTATGAGTACATTAATGTCAAACATTACAGCACTGAAGTATTTTGACATGAAGAAACCTAGGACAGATAGATGTCAGACAGAATAAAAAATCTTGAAAAATGATGCACTAATCAGACAAAATACTAAGCCTGAAAGATTAAAGGCTGGGAATAGCAAATATGAAGTCACTTCATTCAAGAACCAACTATATATATAATGGCAGGTCCCTACTACTTAGTGATGATGTCACAGCCCTCATGACACAAATACTGACACATCTCTGGTAGTATTTCTATGAGAAAACCCACTGTACTTCCAATTGGATAAATGAGAAATGTTACCTAAGTTTATAAAACTTAAAGAAAATACTTTTGTCAGGGTCTTCTATTCGATTCCATTGATCCACCAGTCTGTTTCTATGCCAGAACCATGCAGTTTCTAGTATTGTTGCTCTATAGTACAGCTTGAGATCAGGGATAGAGATACCTCCTGAAGATCTTTTACTGTAGAGAATTGTTTTAGCAATTCTGGTTTTCTTGTTGTTCCATATGAAGGTGAGAATTTTTCTTTCAAGGTCTGTAAAGAATTGTGTTGGTAATTTGATGGGAATTGCATTGAATTTGTAGATTGCTTTTGGTAAGATGGCCATTTTTATTATATTAATCCTGCCAAACCATGAGCATGGGAGATCTTTCCATCTTCTGTTATCTTCTTCTAATTCTTTCTTCAGAGACTGGAAATTTTTTTCACACAAAACCTTGGTTAGGTTCACACCAAGGTACTTTATGTCCTTTGTGGCTATTGTGAAGGGTGTTGTTTCCCTAATTTCTTTCTCGGCCCTTTTGTCCTTTATATACAAGAAGGATACTGATTTTTTTGAGTTAATTTTGTATCCAGCCACTTTGCTGAAGGTGTTAATTAGCTGTAGGAGTTCCCTGGTAGAGTTTTTGGGGTCACTCAGGTATACTATCATATCATCTGCAAATAGTGATACTTTGAATTTTTCTTTTCCAATTTGTATCCCCTTGATCTCCTTCAACTGTCTTATTGCTCTAGCTAGGACGTCAAGAACAATGTTGAAAAGATATGGAGAGAGTGGAAAGCCTTGCCTTGTCCCTGACTTCAGTGGGAATGATTTAAGTTTCTCTCCATTGAGTTTGATGTTGGCTATAGGCTTGCTGTATATCGCCTTTACTATGTTCAGGTATGTGCCTTGTATCCCTGATCTTTCCAAGACTTTAAACATGAATGGATGTTGGATTTTGTCAAATGCCTTTTCAGCATCTAAGGAGATTATCATGTGGTTTTTCTCCTTCAGTTTGTTTATGTGGTGGATCACATTGATGGATTTCCATATATTGAACCACCCCTGCATGCCTGGGATGAAGCCTACTTGGTCATGGTGGATGATGTCTTTGATGTGTTCTTGGATTCGGTTTGCAAGTATTTTGTTGAGTATTTTTGCATCAATGTTCATGAGGGAGATTGGCCTGAAATTCTCTTTCTTTGTTGGGTCTTTGTGAGGTTTAGGTACCAAGGTGACTGTGGCTTCATAGAATGAGTTTGGTAGTGTTCCTTCCCTTTCTATCTTGTGGAATAGTTTGAAGAGTATTGGTATTAGCCCTTCTTTGAAAGTGTGGTAGAATTCGGTGCTGAAACCATCTGGCCCTGGGCTTTTTTTGCATGGTAGACTTTTGATGACAGCTTCTATTTCCTTAGGAGATACAGGACTATCTAATTGGTTTACCTGGTCTTGATTCAGCTTTGGCATGTAGAATCGGTCAAGAAAATTGTCCATTTCATTTAGATTTTCAAATTTTGTGGCATATAGACTTTGGAAGTAAGAGCTAATTATTGTTTGGATTTCTTCAGTGTCTGTGGTTATGCCGCCTTTTTCATTTCCTGTTTTGTTGATTTGGATAGTTAGTTTGTCTATCTTTTACTTAGTTTGGCTAAGGCTTTAGGGTTTGTCTATCTTGTTGATTTTCTCAAAGAACCAGCTCTTGGTTTCATTGATTCTTTGAATTGTTTTATTTGTTTCTAATTTACACTTATGGACACCTGATTTTTTACAAAGATGCCAAATACATTCAATGGAAAAAAGACAGCATCTTCAACAAACGGTGCTGGTCTAACTGGAAGTCTGCATGTAAAAAAATGCAAATATATCCATATTATTCACCCTGCACAAAACTAAAGTCCAAGTGAATCAAAGACCTCAGCATGAAACTAGGCACACTAAACTGCTTAGAAGAAAAAGTGGGGAAGAGCCTTGAACTGATTGGCACAGGAGACAATTTCCTGAACAGAACACCAACAGCACAGGCTCGAAGAGCAACAATCAATAAATGGGACCTCATGAAACTGAAAAGCTTCTATAAAGCAAAGAATACTGTCCTCAGAACAAACAGCCTACAGATTGGGAAAAGATCTTCACCAATCCTATATCTGACAGAGGATATATATCCTCTGTCAGAGTATATATATCCAGTATATATAAAGAACTAAAGAAGTTAAACAGCAAAAAATCAAGTAATCCAATTAAAAAATGGGATAGAGAGCTAAACAGAGAATTCTCTGCAGAGGAATATCGAATGGCAGAGAAACATTTAAAGAAATGTTCAACCTCATTAGCCATCAGGGAAATGCAAATCATAAGCCTTGCTCCTCTCAGCCTGTGCATCCAAGAAACAGCCACCTCATCCTTCCAGTTCCTCCAGCTTAAATGCTCATCTTTGATTCTTATCTCCCATCTTTTACCCAGTTTGCCAACAGACCTTGTGCTCCGCCTTCAAGTCTTCAGAAATCTGACCACCCTTACCACTTCCGGTGTTGCCACCCTTACCCAAACCAAACGACCCTAAGATTTCACCTTACACCCATCAGAATGGCTAAGATAAAAAACTCAAGAGACAACACATGCTGGAGAGGTTGTGGAGAAAGAGGAACCCTCCTCCACTGATGGTGGGAATGTAAACTTGTACAACCACTCTGGAAAGCAATCTGGCGCTTTCTCAGACAACTAGGAATAGCACTTCCTCAAGATCCAGCTATGCCACTCCCCTGCATATATCCAAAAGATTCTCAAGTACACAATAAGGACATTTGTTCAACCATGTTTGTAGCAGCCTTATTTGTAATAGCCAGAAGCTGGAAACAGCCCAGATACCCCTCAGTGGAGGAATGGATGCACAAATTGTGGTATATCTACATAATGGAATATTACTCAGCAATAAAAAACAAGGAAATCATGAAATTTGCAGGTAAATGGTGGGATCTGGAAAAGATCATCCTGAGTGAGCTATCCCAGAAGCAGAAAGATGCACACGGTATATACTCACTCATATAGACATATAATATAGGATAAACCTACTAAAATTTGTATACCAAACTAATCAAGAGGAAGGACTCTTGCTAAAATGCTCAATTCCTATCCAGAAAGGCAAAGAGGCTGGACATCAGAAGAAGGAGAAAAGAGGGAACAAGTCAGGAGCCTGACACAGAGGACCTCTGAAAAGCTCTGCCCTGCAGACTATCAATGTAGATGCTGAGACTTATGGGCAACCTTTGGGCAGAGTGCAGGGAATCTTAGGAAAGAAGTGGGAAACAGTAAGATCTGGAGAGGACAGGAACGCCACAAGGAAAGCAACAGAACCAAAAATTCTGAGCACAGGGGTCTTTCCTGAGACTGATACTCCAACCAAGGACTATGCATGGAGATAACCTAAGACCCTTGCACAGATGTAGCCCAAGGCAGTTCAGTATCCAAGTGGGTTCCATTGTAATAAGAACAGGGACTGTCTCTGACATGAACTGATTGGCCTGCTCTTTAATTTCCTCCCCCTGAGGGGAAAGCAGCATTACCAGGCCACAAAAGAGGACAATGCAGCCACTCCTGATGAGACCTAATTGACTAGGATCAGAAGGAAGGAAAAAAAGTCCTCCCCTATCAGTGGACTTGGGAGGGGCATGCAGGCAGAGGGTGGAGGAAGGGAGGGATTGGAATGGGAGGAGGGAGGGAACCACGGGGGGGTGGGGGGAGATACAAAGTGAGTAAAGTGTAATTAATAAAGAAAAAAAAATCAAAAAAAAAAAAAAAAAGAGCACTGGCTGCTCTTCCAGAGGTCAAAAGTTCAATTCCCAGCAACCAAATGGTGACTCACAACATCTATACTGAGATCTGGTGTTCTTTTCTGGCATCCAAGTATACATGCATGCAGTACACTGTGCACATAATAAATAAATATTTAAAATAGTAAAAAAAAAAGAAAAAAAAAGAAAATACTTTTATACAAATGTATGTTTTATGTTTTAAATATTATGAGTCAAAAGTATCTTATGTATTTACTATCTTATGTATTTACTATCCTCTACTTTCATTTTTTCAAAGAGTAAGCACTTTCTGTTTAAAATGGTTAACTATAAAGCAGCCTCAGATGAATCAGCCCTTCAGAAGAGACTTCAGAAGGTAGCATTGTTGGAAAGGTGATAAACAATTCTATGCCTTTTGTTACCCATGAAGACCTTCCTGGGAGACAAGGTAGGGGAGTGGAAGACAACAGAGGGATTCACAATTAAGATTCTGTATAGACCTAGGCTAGTATGTACATACCAGTTATAATCAAAATAATTTAGTTTAAACATAAAAATCTCAGTAAAATGATCAATCCTCACTCAGAAAGGCAAACAGGACAGACATCGGAATAGGGAGAAAACTGGGAACAGGACAAGAACATTCCACCAGGGCCTCTGAAAGACTCTGTCCTGCAGGGTATCAAAGCAGATGCTGAGACTCATAGCCAAACTTTAGGCAGAGTGCAGGGAATCTTATGAAAGAAGAGGAGATAGAAAGACCTGGAGGGAACAGGAGCTCCACAAGGAGAGGAACAGATCAAAAAATTCTGGGCCCAGGGGTCTTTTGTGAGATTGATACTCCAAACAAGGCCCATTCATAACCTAGAGATAACCTAGAACCCCTGCACAGATGCAGCCCATGGCAGCTCAGTGTCCAAGTGGGTTCCATAGTAATGGGAACAGGGGCTGTCTCTGATACGAACTCATGGCTGGTTTTTTGATCACCTCCCCCTGAGAGGGAACAGCCTTACCAGGCCACAGAGGAGGACAATTCAGCCAGTCCTGATGAGACCTGATATGCTAGGGTCAGATGGAAGGGGAGAAGGACCTCCCCTATCAGTGAACTTTGGGGAGAGGCATAGTAGGAGATTAGGGAGGTCAGGATTGGGAGAGGATGAAGGATGGGCTATAGCTAGGATACAAAGTGAATAAACTGTAATCAATAAAAAAAAAAATCTCATAGGAAAAGCTTATAAACTAAAGCTCAGAGAAAATACTTTTGAACAGATGCACAATGTATGTTTTAGCTATTACAAGAATCAAAAATAAAAGCAAAAGGTTAAATAAGACAGTTAATTTACTGAAAAACTTGGCACAAATTATATATATATCCAATATAACACATATACATTATTCATGAGGCCTTGAACTATTCACCTTTTCAAAGCTTAGGTAAACCAGTGTCATGCTGGTAAACCTACAGTAGTCAACACAATGGAATGGACACATTTTAGTCCAGTATGTCAATGAAACTTGGTTCTTTGAAAAAAAAAAAAATCAAGACTGACAAATCTTCAGTCAAATTAAGCAAAAGAGAGGATCCAGGGATCTTAGGTTATCTCCATGCATAGTCCTTGGTTGGAATATCAGTCTCAGGAAAGACCCCTGTGCTCAGATTTTTTGGTTCTGTTGCTCTCCTTGTGCAGTTCCTGTCCTCTCCAGATCTTACTGTTTCCCACTTCTTTCCTAAGATTCCCTGCACTCTGCCCAAAAGTTGCCCATAAGTCTCAGCATCTACATTGATAGTCTGCAGGGCAGAGCTTTTCCGAGGTCCTCTGTGTCAGAGACCCCTGCACAGATGTAGCCCATGGCAGTTCAGTATCCAAGTGGGTTCCATTGTAATAAGAACAGGGACTGTCTCTGACATGAACTGATTGGCCTGCTCTTTAATTACCTCCCCCTGAGGGGGAAGCAGCATTTCCAGGCCACAGAAGAAGACAACACAGCCACTCCTGATGAGACCTAATTGACTAGGATCAGAAGGAAGGAAAAGAAGTCCTCCCCTATCGGTGGACTTGGGGAGGGGCATGCATGCAGAGGGTGGAAGAAGGGAGGGATTGGGATGGGAAGAGGGAGAGAACCACAGGGGGGATACAAAGTGAATGAAGTGTAATTAATAAAGAAAAAAAAAAAGAGAGGATCCAAACTAATAAAATTAAGATATGAAAAGGAAGGCAATATGAGAGGCATACAGGAAATTCAGAGAATCATAAGGACGTATTTTTAAAATATGTATTCCATTAAACCTGGACACCCACAAAAAAAGAGCAATTTTTATATAATTATTTTTATTTTTATTAATTACAGTTTATTTACTTTGTATCCTCACTGTACCTCCCTCCTTCCTTCCCTCCCAATCCCACTCTCCCTCTTCTCCACATGTATCCCTCTCCCAGTCCACTGATAAGGGAGGTCCTCTTCCCCTTCCCTCTGATCCTAGTCTTATGACCTACCAAAGTTAAATCAAGATGAAAATAAACAATTTAAAAAGCCTCATCCCACAGTCCCTAGTGAAACAGAAGCAGTAATTAAAAGTCCGCCAACCTAAAAATGACAACAGAACCAGGACCAAATGTATTCTGCATAGAACTCTACTAGCCCTTCAAAAAACTAATGTCAATAGTCCTCAAAATATTTTAAAAAAAGAAACTGAATGAACATGTTTAAATTATTTTTATGAAGCCATTATTACTCTGATACCAAAACCACATAAAGATTCAACAACAAAAAAATTATAAGCCACTATCCCTTATAAACACAGATGCAAAAATTCTCAATAAAATATTTGCAAACCAGATCCAAGAATGCATCAAAAACACTTGAGCAGCTACTATAAACAGGAAGATATTCCAGGGCCACAGGAGTGGTTCAAAATACATAAATCAATGAGCATAACCCATCACATAAATAAACTAAAAGGCAAAAACCACATGATCATTTCATTAGATGCAGAAAAGGCCTGTAACAAAATTCAACAGCCCTTCATGATAAAAGTCCTGGAGAGACCAGAGATACAGGGGACATATATCAACATAATAAAGGTGAATTACAGCAAGCAAATAGCCAACATCAACCTAAGTGGAGAGAAACTCAAAGCATTTTCACTAATATCAACAATAAGACAAGGATGTCAACTCTTTTTATACCTATTCAACACGGTACTTGAAATCTGAGCTATAACAATAAGAAAACTGAAGGAAATCAAGGAAATACAAACAGAAAATAAAGAAGTCAATCTATCCTCATTTGCATATGATATGATTTTGTACATAAAACCCTGAAGACTCAACCAGAAGACATCTACAACTTCTAAACACTTTCAGCAAAGTAGAAGAATACAAAATTAACACAGAAAAATCAGTAGCCTTCTTATATACACAAATAACATACTGAGAAAGAAATCAAGGAAACTACCTTTCATAATAGATTAAAAAATAAAGTATCTTGGAATAACTTTAACAGAACATGTAAAAGATTTGTAAAATAAAAACTTTTAAGACTTTAAAAAAAAAGAAATTGGTGATATAAAAAGATATAAAGACCTCCCACGCTCATAAATCAGGGTTAGTATTGTGAAAATGGCCATCCTACCAAAAGCAAACTAGAGATTCAATACAATCCCCACAAAAAAATTCAACAAAATTCTTCACAGAAAGATTATCTTCAACTCTATAGTGAAACACACACACACACACACACACACACACACATAGCCGAAATAATCCTAAATAATAAAAGAATTGCTGGAGGTATCACCATCCCAGATTTCAAGTTGTACTAAAGAGATTTAGTAATAAAAACAGCATGTTATTGGCATCAGAACCAGATAGCGATCAACTGGACAGAATTGAAGACAAAGACGTAGTTCCACACACCTACATACACTTGATTTTTTTCACCAAGAAACCAAAATACACACTGGAGAAAAGACAGTGTGCTAGTCCAACGGCAAGCTGCATGTAGAAGAATGAACATATAACTATATTTATCACCTGTACAAAATTCAACTTATGGATCAAGAACCTCAACATAAGACCAGATACAAGATATAAGATACTTTCTGATATAAGAAAGTAGGGAATTAACTGGAACTCACTGGCACAGAAAAGAACACAGAACAGGACCAAAAGCACAGGCATTAAGGACAAGAGTTTAAATAAGTAAGTAAGTAAATAAATAAATAGATAGATAGATAGATAAATAAATAAATAAATAAATAAATAAATAAATAAATAAAGCAAGCAAGCCTCATGTGGCTTTAAAAAACTTCTGTACACCAAAGAACAGATAACATCTTTTAACAAATTGTTCCTATAGAATAGAAAAATATATTTACCAATTATAATCTGATAGAGGATTATTCTCTAGAACAGGACAAAAAGAAACACTGGACATCAACAAAACAACCCAACTGAAAATGGGATATAGAATTATACCTGGTTCTCAGAAGAAAAAACAGCTGAGAAACACCTTTTAAAATGTTCAATATCCTTAGCCATCAGAGAAATGCAATTAAAACAACTATGAAATTTCATCTTCCCCGAGAGAGAATAGCTGAAATTAATAAGACAAGTGACAGCAGATGCTGGAAATGATGTGGGGGAAGAAAAACACTTCTTCACTGTAGATCAAAGTGTACAGTGGCTTGAGTCACCAAGGGAATGACTGTGGAGGTCCCTCAGAAGGATGAAATAGATCTACCGTAATATCCAACTATACCACCCTTGGGCATTTACTCAAAGAACTCCACATCTTATTACAGAAATACTTGCTCAGTCATGTTCAATGCTGCTCTATTCATAATAGCCAGAAATTGGTAATAGCCTAGATGTCAATCAACTGATGAATGGACAATGATTTTATAGTTTATTTGCACACTAGAATATTATTCAACTGTTTAAAATACTGAAATTTCCAAGTAAATGGATGAAGCTAAAAACAATCATCCTTTGTGCAGTATCCCAGACCCAGAAAAACAAACACTGCATGTTTTCTCTTATTTGAATGTCAGCCTTTACAGTTTAGATGTGCCATTTAGAATATCCACAGAAGTTCGGTAGCTGATTAGTAACAAGAGGGTAGAAGGGATCTTCCAAGAAAGGAGATTTGGAATAAAGGAATAAAGAGGAAGCTAGAATAGGAGGATTAAGTGAGGAGGGAGAAGGGAAGACAGGATGAAAAAAGAGACTATGCAGAAGGATAACTAACACTAAAGGTCTTTTTGAAAAGCTGTGTGAGTACTACTCTAGAAGCTTCCTAAAATATGTGAAAAGAAATTTAATGGAGTTACCATATAATGGGAAAGGCAATGCCCCAACTAGATATTATTATACCAATAAACCCCCTAGTCCCAGGACTGAGTTACATCTTGAAGAGTCATTGGCCAAAGGGGTCTATGGCTGCTACCAATGTTATTGGTTGCCCTCCACAACATGATGATGGTAAAGACACCACTTACTTATATCACCAAACATGGAGAAAGCAAGTTAGTGCCCAACTAGAAGCTTCATCACTACTCCCTAGCATTAGTGATGCTGGAAGTTTTTATACATGAGAAGAGAAGAAAAGCAATCATCAATCTCACCCAGCGATGAACCCTGCAACCTACAACAGCAACCTACTGCAGGATATACTTGTGCAACAATGGCACAAGTACTATGGGTGTAATCAACCACTTTTGAGTTGGATGTAAGGCCACTCCACAAATGGAACTCAAATCTCATTCTGTTAACTAATGAAGACAAGAACTAGAAACCAGAAAAGAACATACCCCCGGGGGAAACCCAGTACTATTCAGCTAAACATAACCATAAGGCAGCTCCTAATGGCACATTGCATACCCATAGTTTACAGAATCCTTGACCCTTATCAGAAAAGCTTCTTAGTGCAGTAAATGATAATTAACAATGAGGGCCACAAGTGGACAATGTACAGAGAATGAGAAACCTTGACATACTCGGCCCTAAATGGAATATCTTTATCAAACCCCTTACTTCAAGGCTCACTGATCTATTCAGAAGCAGAAAGATTTTAAGAGCCAGAGGTGGTGTGTTACTCTAAGAAAAGAGCATTTTCCAGAAAGAACGGGACTGCTGCACAGAGGAAATCACAGTGACTATGGCAGCATGCACAAGACCTGCACAAATTCAAGTCAGACAAAATCCCAGCACAGAGGAGTAGCACCAAATCCCACTTCTAACCAATAACCAATTGATAACTGCTGAGAGATGGAAAGTCAGTCCTCTCCAATGAAGTGACACTGAGTATATATCAGCCACACTCCAGAGGAAGCCTCAAGCTCAGAGATAGTCGACCACCACAAAATGCCCTCCTTATATTTATGTGTGCTTTTTTTGTTGTGGTGTGGGGTGTTCATTTTTTTTTTAAGAGAGAGACAAAACACTAAATTGGGTAGGCAGGGAGGTAGAATCTGGGAAAACAGAGTGGGGGAAGATATGGACCAAACTACTATGTGGAAAAAATAAATAATAATAAAACAAGTTAATATAAATTTAAATGCCATTAAAGATACAGCTGAGGGGGCTGGAAAGATGGCTCAGCAGCTAAAATCACTGACTGTTCTTCCTGAGGTCATAGGTTCAGTTCCCAGCACCCATATATCAGCTCTAACTCCTGTTCCAGGAAATCCAACACCTCACACAGCCATACATGCAGTCAAAACAGCAATGTACATAAATAGCTTTTTTAAAAATGGCTGAAACATTATTTTCAGATTTCCAGAGGAAACCATCAAAGGAGGAAACCATCAAAGAAGGAAACATTTTTACAATTATCAGTACTATCTAAAAATCTCAAGGTTCATACTGACTTCACCTCACAAAAAAGAAACTTAATTTTAATGTATATTTAATATATCTTAATTCCAACCTGCAATGTTTTTAAGCGCTTATCAAGTGGTAACTCATCTACTTCCAGAATAAAAACATCTACAGCCATGAACAGCTTCTGCTGAACTTCATTTCTTTTGGCAATCAAAATATTACCTTCATTCTGGAGAAAAAAAAAATAGAATGGTCACTATTAGACATCAGATATTTTCACACATTTACCTATATGGACAACAGATTTCTAAAACTTACTACTACATTAAAATACACTTAAGTTTAACAATACTGTTAAACTCATTTTTCCCTATTATTTTTATCCATGATAAAACCTGTACCTTTGGAACAAGTATACTGTTTCCTAGATAGACTTCAATGTTCATGCTCCTCCTCCCTTCACACAAACTATCTCTCAACATTGCGTGGTTTAGTCAGTATATAAAAATGTGTCAAGCTCCAATACTGTAGTAACATAAAACATTCTACTCAGACCAAAATACAAGGTCCATGTTATCAGATTTAGAAGTGGCCCAAGTTAAAGCCTCATACAACTAGGCCCTCAAAAGCCAATATTGCTATGAAGTACTCCACAGGTTTAGCTTCTAGTGGTCCTGAAGGACATATCCAGTTGTAAGAATACTCATTGGGTGTTTTCTAGTCATCCTAATGCAGATACAACAGGAATATTTACCAGAAATAATCTTGATTATTAACATGGTTGAAACATTTTGTCAGATTTTCAGGGGAATAGAAAGTTACTCAAATATTAAATATGCATACAAAACAGGAAAAAAAATGTTAACAATGTATCTAGTTGCCAATTACCTATACTAACATTCCCTTAAGATAAACACTTATTTTATGTAAATAAAGTATCACTACAGTATCAGTCCCTCTGTTTTCTTAAAAGATTCAACAGGTATATACACCTAACCTACCTCATTATGACAAGTTTGGATCTTCTCCTGAGCCACATTATATTCGGCCCAAATTTTCTCTAACTCATTCAAAGATGCTAGAGTAGTAAAGGACCCTTCATCCAACACTTGCATAGCATCTGAAAGGTCATTTCCAAAGCGAATACTGATGTTAATATGCCTATTTTAAAAACAGAAAAAAAAATGGGGGGAGGGACCAAGAAATTGTGAAGTCTGTATGAGAGAAATCCATTTAAACCATCTCAAAGTTACTATTTTTAGCAATGACCTATGAGTAGATACTTCTTAAAACTTTATAGAAAATCATGTGTAACTATAATACAAGGTTCTGATTAAAAGCTGTCTGGAGAACTAGAGGGATGGGTCAGTGGTTAAGAGGCTTGCTCTTACAAACAGCCTGGGTTCATTTCCAGCACCCAATGGCAGGTCATAACTACCTGTAATGCCAGTTCTAGGGGATCCCATGCCTTCTGGCCTCCACAGGAACCAGGTATGCATGTGTTACACGTACATACATGAAGGCAAAGCATGCATAAATAAACCTTTTAAAATGTGTAGAACAAATAATTTTAGACATACTTTGAGATAAAATACTGTTAGCCAGCCATGTTGGTACACACTTTTAATCCCAGCACTCAGGAAGCAGAGGTCAGCAGATCTCTGTAAGCCTGAGGCCCTCCTGGTCTACACAGTGAGTTCTAGGCCAGCTGGGACTACATAGTGAGACTATGTCTCAAAACAACAAAAGACACTGCTGTATTGCCTAGCGTGGTCGAAGACTTCTGGGTCCAAGCATCTTCCTGCCTCGGTCTCCAATACAGCTGTTAACTACTGACACATGCTACCAAATCAAACAGAAAGAAACTAATTCTTTTAAGACCTTGTATAGAAAAATGACCTCCAAAAATCTGAATTTAAACTGTCAAAAGGATCTTTAATTTCTGTTTTATAATGGAATTTGTAAATACTTCTCTCAAAATGTGAGACATAGCCACTCTGATATACCAAAGCCACAGGCAAAGTCCTTCTACCCAGTAAATGCTGCGTTGTTGGGTTTTTTAAATCTATAAACAAAGCAATCAGAGGTCAGATAATAAACGAAACTAACAAATCTCACCTATACATTTTTTCTAGTTCCAACTAGATTGCCACCATTCTAACAGCACATTTTTCCTCAAGAATGAATTAAAGTATATTGTCATTTGGCACAAGTCTGGCTCAGAGTTTTGCCAATGTAGCCACCTGATTTTCAGTATTATTATCAAAAGGTAATTTGGCTCTGAGATAACAAATTGCCCAATTCTTAAAAGACTTACAGACCACATGCTACGTGAGAGATTTATACTAAGGAATATAAATTTCCACTGGAAAAAAGAAATCAATATGCAACATATGCATTCATGACAACCTCAATGTATAGTTGAAAACGAATCCATGGTTTTAGGTCCAGCATGCAGCATGAAAAAAGAATTAGGTTGCTTTAACAACTATTTAATCCACACATTAGAAAAGAGGGACACATTAGGCCTAGCAATAGCATAACCCCCATTCACACCAAATACCTATACAGTTTTAACATAGATTTTGGAAACTACTGAATAAATGCTGTATAAGACTTGCTAATTATAATTCCTTTTCTTCTGATTTCACAAATGACATATTTCTTTAGGCAGAGTATTATAAATATATTCATATTAGTAAACCTTCAGTTCCAGTAAACTTTTTAAAAATTTATTTATTATTTATTACAATTTATTTATTTTGTATCCCACTTTTAAAAAAATCACAAAGTACAATTAGATATGTCAGTTCCCCATCAAACCACCACTTAGAAGCTGAAGAGGGGGTTCTAATTTCACTCTCAGAGAGGAACTTAAGACTCTATGGCTTTAAGTGAGAAGAGAAAGCTGACCAAAAAGTTCTATAAAATTAAGTCCTAAGTTTGGAACTTTCTCTTTGAAGTCATAAAAACACAAAAATTAAGCCTTAAAAACAAAAACATATATACAAAAACACAAAGAAAGAAAAAGAAAAAACCAATTTAAACAAAACAAACTAAGAGCAATTTTTGAATTATTATTTGCAAAAAACACTATTGAAATGGAGGGTCTAAAGAGATCAATTGAAAAAGTGCTTGCCACTAAAGCATGGAGACCCAACTTGGATCCCCAGAGCCCACACCGTAAGCCTGGACCTAGCAGTGAACACTTAAATTCAAGAGGGAAGGAGGCAGAGACTGGTGCATCCCTGAGTCTAAGTGGCCATGCAGCACAGCTTACCTGGTGAGTTCAGGGTAAGGAAACCCTGTCTCAAAAAACAAGGTAGAAGACATCTGAGGAATGATATTAGAAGTTATGCTCTGACCTCCACACATGCAACCAAGTACATGTATGCACACAAACACAGGTACATATCCACATAGAAAACTTTCTTTGAAGCTGAAATTTTTGCTCAGTGGTAAATTATCTGCCTAGTATACACAAGACTCTGGTAACTGTAATTTTGCTTTGAAGTACCTAATTTCTTTCAATAGTTCTACTTTAGCTGCCAGATTCTTCAGCCTGGTTCCTACACATGTCTTCAGAGTGCTCTCTAAATGCTTTGTCAGATCCATGGTGGCTGTTTTCTCTTGCTGAAATATAAAAAAACATACCTCACTTAATGAGAACCAACTAGCACACTGTACTTCTAGCTTAGACTCAAGTAAAATGTTAAGAGTTAAAAAAAATGCTAGTGTCAGCACTGAACTGAACTTTTAGACTTCCAGCTAGTACCAAGTCTCAGATCCTAGCTGAAACAAATTTTTATAGACTCCATGAAGTAATAGCAGAAATGTGATATAAATGATGTTTAAGCAATTGCTGCTTGCTCTACTATGGTTACAGTTTGATTGGCTTTATCTTAGGGAAGGCTGAGATCTAACCCAGGATACCCGTACCTAGATGTCATTGTTTGGAGGTGGAGGAGGTGGTGGTGGTAGAGGTGATGGTGATAACAGGGTCTTACTATGTAACCCTCACTGGCCTACAATTCACAATGTATAATAGCCTGACCTCAAACTCATAGAGATCCACCTGTCTCTGTATCTTGAGGGCTGAGATTAAAAATATAATTGCCACCCTACTCAATTCTGGCTTCTTTAATGTCTGCTTCTATTAACAACAGATGTATTGTTTTTGTAGCCTTTGCTGGCCTGGAAATTGCTATGTAGAACAGGCTGGCCTCAGACTCATTGAGAGCTGTATGCCTCAGCCTCTCCAGTGCTGGGATTAAAAGAATTATGTACCACCATTCACAGAAATAGACACATATTCTTTTTGTTGTGTTGTGTTGTGTTTTAGAGACAGGGTTTCCCTATGTAGCCCCGGCTGGCATGAAACTCACTCTGTAGACCAGGCTGCCCTCAAACTCAGAAATCTGCCTGCCTCTGCCTTCCAAATGCTGGGATTAAAGGTGTGCGCCACCACCTCCAGGCAAGACAAATTCTTAAGAATATGAAATACTATTAATGGGGCTTGTTTTGAAAGAATACATGAAGTAAAAGGTTAACAGAAGGCAGAAAAAAGCCAAGACTGTCAAAATGGTAATGAGAAATATAAGGATTAATTATGAATTCTCTCTTTCTGGAATGTTTTGAGATGTTTCCAAAATTTAAGTTTTTAGGGGCTAGAGCACTGGATTAGTCAGTAAAGTGCTTGCCAAAAAGCCATGAGGACATGAGTTGGGTCCAGGGCACCATATTAAAAAGCACAAGGACATGAGTTGGGTCCAGAGCACCAAGCCCAGCAGTAGTGCACACCTGTGATCTAGCACTGAAGAGGCAGACACAGGAGGATCTTTGGGGCTTGCTGTCCAGCCAGTCCAGCCAAATCAGCATGTTCCAAGTTCAGTGAAAGACCTGTCTCAAAAAACTAAATGAGGAAAACATATGAGATCCACCCCCATACACATGGCCACAAACATGTCTGTGCACCTGCACACACACATACAACACAATAAACATATACACAAAAAGTAAGAGAAATATAAATGAAAAATAATTAAATTTCAAACAATCAGTGAAATATAAACATGGTTATCGTGAAATGCAAGCAGAAAGGTTGCATATGTGAAGAGAATAGATGGATAAAGAACAACCGAAGAAAAAAAGTAAGAGCACTTAGGTGTACAGATTTCACAGAACTTTCTTTACCACAAGCTACTGACATACCTGCAGCTCTCGAGCAGTCTGCTCAACTTTCAATTCTAATGCTTTATAATTTTCTAGAAGAACCTCTTTTTCTGTTTTAAGCTTTTCATTCTCTTCAATAAGTTTCTGGTCCTGTTTAATTTTTGCCAAGCTGACATTAGACCCTAAATTAAAGTCACCAGCAGCCAAACTTTCCCTGTTAAAAAGAAAATCACTCATTTTTAAAATTATGCTAAGGCTGTTGGAACTCAAAAACTTAAATTACAGTGGACTTTTTGTAATACATCTTACAATTAATTGTGAATACTAAAACTGTTGCCTGGCTTCACATTAAAAAATAATTTAAGCTGAGCATGTTGGCACAAGCCTGAAATCCCAGGTTCTAGGAGATCAAAGTGGAGGTATACACAATCTGAGGTCACCTTCAGCTACATACAGAGTTTGAGAGAAGTCTGGGCTACACAATGAGACTCCAAATCACAACACGAAAATAAATTATTTTGATGCATACTACATTTTATTAACTGGAGCATATTTCAACAATACTGCCTCTGTTCTCTTGCACTCCAAATTCCTTATAACACTATCAACCCTAAAGAACAACATGAACAACAAATAGTTCTGTCAGTTTTTTCTAGTCTCTTCCCCTTTATACCTCTTTATTTGTATAGTTCCTAAACCACCAGTAAAAATCCACCAAACTGCAATGACATCATTGCTTGTTTCACCATAGGTAAGAATATACTAGTATATACTGGAGCTAAAGAGGTGCTCAGTAGTTAAGAGCACTGGTTGCTCTTGTAGAGGACCCTAGTTCAATTCCCAGCACTCACATAGCAGCTCACAACCTTCTGTAACTCCAAACCCAGGGGATCCAATGCCCTCTTCTGACCTCTGAGGGTATCAGCATGTATATGGTGCACAGACATACATGCAAGCCAAAATAAATAATATATAAATATTAATACATAAACATAAAATATTTTTATAATTAAATTTATTTATTTTTATTAATTACAGTTTATTCACTTTGTATCCCCCCATAAGGTCCTCCCTCTTCCCCTCCCGGTCCCATCCTCCTGCCCCCTTCTTCACACATGCCCCTCCCCAAGTCCACTGATGGGGTGGTCCTCCTCTCCTTCCTTCTGATCTTAGTCTATCAGATCACATCAGGAATGGCTGCATTGTCATCTTCTGTGGCCTGGTAAGGCTGCTCTCCCCTCAGGGGGAGGTGATCAAAGAACAGGCCAATCAGATTATGTCAGAGGCAGTCCCTCTTCCCATTACTATGTAACCCACTTGGACACTAAGCTGCCATGGAATGATTGATATATTGGTATATATGAGTATCTAGTCTGACCTTCTGCCTCATGTAGGTAATTCAAAAAATTATCTAAAAGGGTAGTTCAAATTACTTATACCTGAGGTAAAAGATATGCCACTTCCTCTGATTTTTTAATTATATGGCACACATGAATTGAAACAACATGCCATACCTCAAAAGTATATACAATTATTTGATCACTTAAATATTAAAAATATTAGTTGAGGATGGTGATCAATTGGTAAAGTATATGCATTGCAGCATCAGACCTTAGGTTTGACCCCTAAGCACCACTGAAATATATCTATATATATACCTTTTTTTAAAAGAAATGAACTCCTTAACAGAGCAATTAAATCTCACCACAACTTTTCACACAAAAGATCCCTTAAACACATGAAAAATATTCTTACAGCTAGAGGAAAACATTGAATCTTTTTTCCCTTAGGAGATGGAGGTTACAGCCAGAGCCTCATGCATATAAAGTATGTATTCCACTGAGCTGTAACTCCAGCCCCAACTTCAAATCTTCTTGTGAATCCGGGCTTTGTTTGAATAATTAATATTAGGAGTAGAGTTTTATTTTTGATAAAGATATCCATTAGAATTTAAATGAAAAGTTAGTAAGGATACTTTAAACAATTCTAGAACAATTTTATTTTCAAACTGGTTTTTAAGGAAAATAACCCTGCTAAAGAACAGGGGAATAAGTGTTTAATGGGGAAAAAAAAAAAAACAAAAAACAGAAATTACATAAGATCACTTAGAAAATCATAAGCTTTGTTAAAGATTTCAAAAACCTAAGATCTGAGTTCTATAAAGGTCACTATCATAAAATTTTTATCAATTAAAACTTTACAACAGCACAGTCTTACTTTGGAAATGTCACGTGATTTCCTGCGTTAGTCTCATACTTCATATCAAGAGTCAGCCTCCCGTTAAAATGCCCCTTCGGCCTGCTGAAGGCTGACTGGTTTGATCTGCGTCCCCAGAGAGGGATGGGGTTCTTGAGGCTCCTGAGAGCAAGCTGACTAGCATCTGGTTTCTTTGCCTCGCAAACATCACTGCCAGAAGTCAATCTGCACTTTTCTGCAAATCCTTTCTTTGCCACTTCTTCCCCTATATCAACAGTGCCATACTCAGCCTGAGCAATAACAGTTCCATCTTGATAGGTTGCTTTAATTCTCATTTTTATTTCTTTTTCAAAAATCAAGCTCCCCAGAAATGTTCTGCCCTAAGAAAGATAGGGAAAAAAAAAAAAAAAAACTTAAATCACACACATTAACATTTTTCTCACTTACTTTGTTTCTACTCATTTATAGGCATTGTATTTCTTTTTCCTAAAATCTGTATTTAAAGAATCTTACTTTGTTGTTGACTTATAAAAATATGTATCTGCATTGCAAGAATGTATTTTAGTGTTTGTGAAAACTTCTGTTTCCCAAAGTAAAGACAGTATTCAACCATATTTAAAAATGTTTTAATGAATGCTAATTAAATATCCTAGAAAAAAGAATTGACTGTCTTGGCTCCAACTAGATGTAATGATGTTCTCTTTTTGGTTTGTTTGATTTTTAGAAACAGTTTCTCTGTGTAGCCTTGACTGACTGTCCTGAAACTCACTCTGTAGCCCAGGCTGGCCTTGAATTCAGAGATCTGCCTGCCTCTGCCTCCTGAGTGCTGGATTAAAGGTGATCGACACCAGGCCTGGCTATAATGATGTTCTAAGAAACTATTTTTCTAAGGAGTTATTTTTTAAAAAGTAACTTCTGGTACCTATAAAAGGAGTTCAACAAAACTTATTGCTTTTCCTTCAGATATTCTGATTTTAAACGAACGCAAAGAGGTAGAATCTCACATCACAAAACTGAAGAGCTTGCCACATCGGCACTCTGAGTTCAATCCTCAGAAGCCACATGGTAGAAGGAGAAAAACAATTCCCTCAGTATGTCCTCTGATGTCCATGTATGCCAAGCCACATGCATGTCCACATGTACATACAATAAATAAATGTTAAAGAATTTCAAGGCACAAAATACCATAATATTTTTAATCAACAAATTTAAATTACAGAATGTGAGGCACCAGGAATCATTTATTCAAAAGTCCTTTGCACAAACTTTAAGGAGGCCATATCAGTGCCATCATATGAGAAGTCACATGAGAAAGTATGTGCTTGCTAACTTTTCATTATCACCAACCCACCACACTGAGAAAAGACAATAAAATGTACTTGAGACTAAGAAGTATCTTAAGACTGCATTTTACTAGGAACTTTATAGCTGTTGAGAATTTTAATTCCTAAAATTATTTTGATACAATCTAATTACTCTTTTCTTCTCAATTTCTCTACATTCCTAATTTCACTATACTATAAATGAAATTCCTAATTTTTCAGAATATATAAAGCATACAAAAAGCAAAATGAGTGATTACTGTTCACATTTACCTGTTCATATCTTCCTTAAAACAGAGGGACCATTAAAATAAATGGACCATCTCACTCTTAAGAGAGGAAAGTTTTGTTTTTAACTATAGACTCAGTAAATATGAGAAAGAGCATGACTGGGTTGGGTGGGAGTACAGTGGGAATACAATACAGTAGGGGAATACAATAGTTATTTACTGTATAGAGGATACAATACAATAGTTATTTACTGTATAGAGGATAGAAATAAAACCCACGTACAAGTTCCAAACTTTTCTTGTACATGGGCTCTTATCAGTCTAATGAACAATTTGTGAACTCCTGAGAATTTTTTTCAATGCCAAAAAAAACCATTGTATTACCAAAAAAAAAAAAAATACTGTGATTCAATTTATCAACAAATTAAGAACACTCAGGCATAGAAGAATTCAGCTAAAGAATCTGAAGTGATTCAAACTATATTTGATAAAAGATAACCAATCACCACAATTTTAAAAAAAAACAAGGGGAGGTCACTGGCCCTAAATGAGAACTTACTACAGTTGTTTTGCTAAACTGACATGTTAAACTGCCTTCTGAATATGATGTTAATATCACAGATTTATGAAAGCGCTCTAGCTTGTTCAGATAAGCTGCTTTTTGCAGTAGACAGCAGTTAAAGCAGAGACTCAAATTGGTCAAAGTGCATGAATGGAAGAGCAGGCAAGAGTGTAAAATCCAGATTAGGAACAGTGCCATAAAACTGTCTTCGGATTTGACAAGACCCTTGAATTTAGGAACTCAGTAGCTGTGGTTACCTCATAAAACCTAAGACTAACAATACTCCAGTATGAATTGGGAGGGGCAGGGAAGGTCCCACTCTAGTTGAGGAGCTATTACCAGCTGGCTGCTGCTGGGTGGGGAAGGGGGGTGTCATTTTTTGGTTTGTTTGTTTGCATATAACCTCTGAGAAATTGCCTATGATCCAGTAAATAACCCCTCACTGATACATAAAATTCAGTGGGCTGTTGACTGTTGTTGCTGTTTTTACGAAAGGAAAGAGCATGCTTTTAGGTTTCCAGACTGAGAGAAAGGGGGATTGGGCAGTAGGGTATGGATAAAAAAAAGGACACAATGTTTTAACTAGTAAGCCAAAAAACAACATATTTATATTGAAAGAAACATAGATACCCTACATGGGTAAAAAAAAGGATACGCCAAAGACTATAAGGTTATTAAATAAAAACTCCAGAAGTGTTTTTCTACATGGATATGATGTGCCTGTTAAACTTCCTTCAAAACATGTCTGCTTACTGTAGTTAGCAGCCTCAATTTATAACAAGTGCGGAAGCTGCTGAGATCAAATGACTATTACTGAGACATGGTGATCTATTTCTTATCCATAAGTAGACATCTACTGTCAACCCCTCCAAGGCTCAGGGATCACTGCTGAAAAAGTGGCAAAAACAATGTAAGAGTAAAGGGGTAAATTATTGTGCAATAGTTTCCTCCTAGATTAAAACATTCCATTCTTCAGGAAGTTCCTTAAGCAGGAAGGTAAACATCTTAAAATAACTTTCGGAAGCTCCTTAGGCAAGAAGACAAACAACTCAAAATAGCTTCAGAAGTCCCTGAAACTGACCAGACTCATTAGGTCTCTCCCTGCCTTAGTAAACAATAAAAGCTGAGCGTCCCTCTCAGAAGAAGCTGAGCTGCAGATGACTGAGGTAAAATGAGCCGTCACAAAGACTCTCAAAAGAAAAAAAAGTCTCTGACACCAAAATAGCTGCCTGGAAAAAGCAAAAAACAGCCAACTTCACTCAAAGAGGTTTAGACCAAAGGAAAGGACACTCTCTAACCTGCTGAGCTGCCTGCAGGCTGTGCAATGGGCTCCAGGTTCCCAGCTTGGTGAGCTGTCACCTATGCTGGGTGGGCTTTGGTGATCTGTCTTTGAGCTATTTCTGCTCCTGTAAGTAATTCAATAAAATTCATTGGTTTACCAAGTTTGAACTTTGGTCTGTCACAGGATCCCTATCTGGTGTGAGTAGATATGTGTGTTGCATCTCCCCAGGAAAATATTTGTCAGATACACAAGAAGGGAAAAGCATTCTATTAATTTCAAGTTATATTAATCACTGCAGGGAATTCAGAGAGGCTGAAACAGCCAGCCATTCGACATCCATACTTAAAAGTAGAGAGAAATAAATGTACCCATGCTGCCTGCTTGTTCCTCTCTTCTAGCTATCTTCAACACATCCTGCTCAAGGAATGGTACTAAGCCACAATGGATTGAACCTTCCCACATCAAGTAGCAATCAAAACAAGCTCTCACATAAATGTCCACAGCCAACTTGATCTAGATAATTCCTCAATTGAGACCTCTTCCCAGGTTATTCTAGCTCATGTCTAGCTACATTTAAAACTAATCATTTTGCCTAATACATAAACCAAACCTGATTAATCATAATACTAATAATTTCAAATTACTGATATTCATGAGCAGGGTTAAATATCTTCAAAGGGTGCTACAGATTCAATCCCCAGTACTATCAAAATGAAAACAAACCCAATACATTGACAAAACAAATAGTTTCTTTTTTTCCTTTTTAAATTTTTTTTAATTTATTACAATTTATTCACTTTGTATCCCAGCTGTAACCCCCTCCCTTATCCCCTCCCAAACCAGCCCTCCCTCCCTCTTCTCCTCCACTGATAGGGGAGGTCCTCCTCCCCTTCCATCTGACCCTAGCCCATCAGGTCTCATCAGTTCTGGCTGTACTGTCTTCCTCTGTGGCCTGATATGGCTGCCCTCCACCTCATGGGGAGGTGATAAAAGAGCCAGCCACTGAGTTCATGTCAGAGACAGCTCCTGTTCCCCTTATGAGGGAGTCCATTTGGAGACCAATCTGCCATGGGCTACATCTGTGCAGGGGTTCTAGGTTATCTCCATGCATGGTCCTTGATTGGAGTGTCAGTCTCAGAAAGGACCCCTGGGCCCATATTTGACAAAAACAAATATTAACGGAATTTTTTCATCATATAAAAAACAATCCTCTTAAAATTTTACAGAAGAAACTATTCACATTTAGGTTTTCTGTTGTTTTTTTTTCCACATTTGTTTTATTATGTATATAAAACCACTTTTTTGTTCATTAAGGATGATTACCTAGCAAATATGAAAAGAAATATGTAATTGCTTTTTACTTTTTTTTTTTTTTTTTTGAAGGGACTCTGGCCAGCTCTAACGTGGAGAGCATGGCTCTGGGGCCTTGTCCTCCCCAGCTCCCTCTGCCTCGCTAAAAACTGTTAGATTACATACCTAAGCCTAGTCACCAAGGTCTATTCCCTATTTGGCCAATGCCTCCCCCTGAGGGTAACTACCAAGGTCCAGCTTTCAAAGTATTGAAGTCTAGCAACCCAAATCCCTTTGCCTCACCTAATTAACATGACCAATTAAAATAAAACACCTCATCCTAACACACATTTTCCCTTTTACCTTTATAAACCACACTTTTTCTATGTGCCACATCTGTCTCTGTCCAGAGGCTGTCCTTTGTCCCTCTCAGACAAATATCTCTGCTCCTTTTTCCTTGTTACCCTTCCCCCTCATCCTCTATCTCCTGTCTTTGTCTCTTATTTCCTGCTCTCTATCCCTCTGAGCCAAATCTCTTTGGGCTGAGAAACTGGTCTTGGGGGTCCTAAGCCAATACTTTTCCTAGAAGTATTCACACTTATCTGTGTCTATTTGGTAAGTACCAGGGATCAAACCCAGAACTTGATCACACTAGGTAAGTGTTCTACCAAGAACTGTATCATAACCCTGAATTATTTTAAAATTCATATTTTCCTAAACAAAAGTTAATGACTTTTAAAAATGCATATGCTTTCAAATACATAGTTTCAAGTACAATACATAAACAAAAGTATTTAAATGTGTGACTTGCCTGATCAAACTGAGTAACTTCTTGGCCAGAAGGAATCTGCAGTCCCCAAAGTCTGTACTTCTTGGCAATACTAGAAAACTGCAGCTCCGGGGGAATTTCTACTATATCAGAACGGTTTAGAATTTCAGTATTTCCATAGTCAATGTACCTCACCAGGCACTAGAAAAAAAATGGAAGCAAATAATAGTACTGAACCTAGATTACAAAATTTTTAACAAGAACTATAAATGTTACCTCAGATGACAAACACCTTCAGAAACAGCTCTAATAACAACCTCAAAATAAAAAAAAAATAAAATACTGCATTTGGGACTAATTTCCCATAGTAGCATTTGTCATTTGCCTTGTTTAACCACTGGTGATTTTATACAAACATGAGTATATAGCATTGTGATCCTTTCTAATCTCTAATATTAAAATCAATCTACATTCTTAAGTTCAAAGTGAAAACAGTTAAACCTATTTTCTTTGATAAAATTAAACCCTCTCCGGCTAGACACTGGAACTGATTCGCCCTTACTTCCAGCCCTGTACCTATTTTTTTTTTTTTAATCTTTCTGGGGCTGTAGAGAGAGCTCAGCAACTAAGAACACTAGCTGCTCTTTCAGATGACCCAGGCTCAGTTCCCAGCATCCATATGGTGGCTCACAACCACCTGTAACTCTAGTTCTAACACCTTCTCTGGCCTCACAGGCACTGCATACACATAGTACAAATACATACAAGCTGTGAGACTTCCAATCACATTTTTTTAATTTTTAAAATTTTTCTAAAAGTATATTACAAAGTCAATCATCTTCTCATGCCTTAATTTGAAATCTTAAAATCAATCCAAAAGAGAAGTGCAAAATATATTCAACTGTCAAATTATGGGGGAAAAGTCAATTTCATAAAGATAAAAACATTATGGCAATTGTAAATTATATTTTTAAAACACAAACCAACCAGAGAAGTCATAAACATTTTCACCTTATCATTTACCAATAAAAATATTTATCAAACACATACATGATGAAATATATTTTAGGTCTAGAAAACCGATATAGAGAAATCACTTAAGGAACACTTGTGGAAGGAAATGTTTCCACACATCCCACAAAGCATACCTGTCCCAAAGAGCTCTGCAGAAGAATCTCATCTCCCTTAGGAAGGGGAGTTGTTGGAAAGAAAAAGGGGGTTGGCAGGTGTGGGTGGGGAATGAGACAGGATAATGGGAGAGTGAATATTATCAAAGCATATTTTTATATGTGTAAGAAATTGCAAAATAAAACTATATAAGTAAACCTTCCACAAGCTTTCAATGTAAGAAAAAGAACAGCTTGATACTAAAGAATTTATCACATTTAACTTAAGGATTACAAGTAGAAAAACCAATCTTTATTGTATCTGAAACAAAATACAAAATACATCTGTATCTGTATCAGATACATATTGTATCTGAAACAAAATACAAAATACATCTAACTTCAAGATCAAATGTCCTTTTTCTACTCACAAGTCTTAATAAGAAGAACCTTAAAAGTAAGTTACTATCAAGAACCAATAAGATAGGGCAGAAAGAGCCACCTAATCCGTAAAATAACCCACAAGTTATATCTTCAATTTTTGAATTTATTT
Organism: Psammomys obesus; assembly: GCF_907164565.1. Taxonomy (NCBI): domain Eukaryota; kingdom Metazoa; phylum Chordata; class Mammalia; order Rodentia; family Muridae; genus Psammomys; species Psammomys obesus. Next base: position 622,878 of record NW_026591711.1, on the reverse strand, counting down.
TATTATCGTTTATGTGTATGAGTGTTTTACCTGCATGTATGTATGTATACCACTTGTGTGCATGCTGCCTGAGAAGGCCAGACAAGGGCATTCCCCTGGAACTGAAATTACGGATGGTTTAAAGCCTATCACACAGGTGCTAAAAATTGAACTCATATCTTCAGGGAGAGCAGCCAGTGCTCTTAACCACTATGCCATTTCTCTGGCCCTATTTTATCTATTTTTAGACAGCCTGATGATTATACAGAAACTTAAATTCAAAAGAACATTCCTAAATCTTATCTAGTTTTAAGAAATTAATTTCTGTTTACAGTCACCAGAAAAAAATGTTTTCATAAATCTTAAGTTTATTAAATTAAACATTATCACTATTATAAACAATAATAAACTCAATAAGCATCAAGTTTCAGAAACAGGAGCCAGCAAGATGGCTTAGTGGGTGAGGATACTTGCTGTTAAGGCTGATGACCTAAATTCAATCCCTGGATGGGATTCAGGACCTGGATGGTGACAGGAGAGGACCAACTCTTTCAAGCCTCTCACATGCTATGTATTGGGGCACTTTTGTGCCCACATACATATATATACATACAAAAACAAATATTTTTTTTTAAATTTAAAACAAAATTTTTAAAAAGTTTTGGAACCAAAATAAACATTCGTTAAGCCCCAAAATGTGAATACATATTTCCTGCCTTATCATCGCTGATAGTTTTTAGCACTTTGCATCTGTACCAACACTTATCTTCCGAAAACAATCCACCATAAATCTGTAGAAGAAAAAAATGTTATTTTGATGAAAAACACAATAAATAAATATATAAGTTAATATTGTGCACTGTTGTATGTTAACAAATACTTTATATACAATAACTTATCTAATTCTCCTACCTATGAGGCAGGTACTATGTTTATACCACTATGTATCCAAAGTCATAGCCTAGTAGTCTTCAGCAGAACCAAGATTCAAACATCTGGCTCTACAGTCCATTATTCTAGTCTACCTCCCAAAAAGTAAATAAATAAAAATAAAAAAGATCACCTTCTGGTCTTCTGGGAGCTGACGATACTCAGCCATCACAACTTGCAACAACCACATATGACTGTACTGAGTGTGCATAAGCACTGGACCAGCAAAATCAATGCAGAGATAAAGGAGAAGCCCTGGGAAGCCTACTTTGCTGCTGAATGATCTTTGGCTCAGTCAAGCAATAGTAACTGCCTTTTAGTTGTATACCTACTAGAAATCCCAGCAGGCACCAATGCACATACAGATTTTGCTGGTTAAACTAACTGAGCTGCAAAACAAAACCAAAAGGTTTTAAATGTGGGAAAGTGGCAGGCAGGGAAGAAGATGACAGGGATGGTATGGAAAGAGAGTGACCACAATGCATTATATACGTACATATGAAATTGTCAAAGAACTGTATTAAATTTGAGGGCAACTTGCAGGACAAGAAAAGGCCATGGTGGAGTGCAGAAATCCAAGGTAATTATCATGAAAGGTGAGTTATCATAACAAGTCACTTGGCAAGGACTTTAAAGCCACTTTTGATGAAAGCACTGATTCTCCATTGGGCCTACAGCTTTCTAATGTGTGACTGGAACCAGACCAAAAGATTTGTTATCTTTGTGCTCTTTAAGACTTTAACCTTCCAGTTATATATGAAAATACCACACAATAGAAGACCAAAAAAAAAAACCAAACAAACAAACAAAAAAAAAAAAAAAACCCGTAGCATCCAAGTTCTTCAAAGACTTGTGCCTATTCAGAGAAAAGACAGATACTTCTTGGGTTGGAGCCTCTCTTCCTCATTGCTCCTGTCCTGTATTCCTCGGGTCCCTAGAGGTAAGAGGCTAAACTGCAAGCAGAGACTCAACTTCTCCATTTTTTGGCCAATAAATAACGTTCTCTTCTTGTTTATCACTATCTCTTCAATTATTATTTGATCAAGCAACAACAAGATCAAATGCTGTACTGCTGCATGATTAACTGAACAAAATTAGAGAATATTCTTAATACCAAACTTTCACTTAAATGTATAACTTGGTTTAATGCTGCTTAATAAAAGGGCCAAAAACATACTATGAATAGCTATAGAGGATGTTTACCATCATTTACATCATTTACTTTGACCTTTAACCATTAGATGCCTGTAGTATCACTTCCAGTTGTGACAACCAAAAATATCTCCTTTCATGGTCAATTGTCTCCTAAGAGTGAAAGTGTTGATACAAAACTCACTCCAGGGTGATAACCTCTTAAAAACATATAGTCTCCCTCGAGACAATAATGTCTCCATGGAAACAAAAAGTACATTTGGAAAATAAAGTACTAGGGAAACCTTAGTTATTACAGTGGTCCATAGCCTGCCTAAGTCTCACCCTACTTGATAAAATACAAATTTATCCATAGTATGATATTACAATGTCTTGCTGGAAAAAATTAGTCCAAAATGTTTCTTAGAAGTAAATAATGAAAAAAAGAAAAAAAAAAAAAAAAAAACAACCAGCACACTTAGCCAAAACAATTGCTCCTCAGATTTAATGACAGACCCTGTCTCATAAAAGGTAAAGTGGAAAGCAACTGAGAAAGACATATATATAGGCAATCTCTCTGTCTCTGTCTCTCTCTCTTCCCCTCCTCCTCTGACCCTCTTTTCCTCCTTACTCTCTTCTCTCCTCTCTGTTAGGTATCAAACCCAGGACAAATGGCTGAAGTTCCTATTTAACATATCAAGGTTCTCCCAGCATCCCTCAGTCCTACCTGTTACGGGGTATATCCCAAATTCGGCAGTCCTGTGACTGGGCAGCCCTTCCCCCAGAAGCTCTTTCCCATATAATCCAGATATTTTGGTTACCTGCCTTTTGTACCTTTGGCATCCTGGCTGTTACAACCTCTCTCCCCCGCCTTCCCCATGTCCCTTCATGGCCCAACTCACTATGTCTACTCTGTACTCTCCCAGATGTGTCTGCCTCTGGCTATGCTCTCTCACATATCTATAATAAACTTTCTCCTCCATCACACCTAGAAGTAGTCCTTTCCTTTCCTTTTTAATTCTTTTTTTCATTCACTCTCCTCTTTTTTTCTAACCCCCCATCTCTGTAAGGAAAGAGTTGAAGCAGGAAAGAAAACTCACATACCAAGAAAGAAAATATTCCTATGTCTCAGATTTCAAATGTTCTTCAGAAGGTAATTAAGTTAGCCACAGACCAGGAGCAAGTATTAGCCATACAAACAGAAGACAAAGACTCATACTAACAGAGGGTGAAGACACAGCCCTGTTAGTAGAGTGCTCACCTAGCACACAGTAGGCCCCATGTTTAACCAAGTCATCCAAATCAGAATTTCTGTCCATAAATTGTTTTTAATAAATATACTATGCAGTTTTTACAAATTCTAAAAATTTGTCTTTTCCATTCAAATAGGCCATGAATTCCAAATTCAACAGATTCTAAACTCTAGAAAAGCTGACATCAAGGATGAAATTATTATATCCAGGAATAAAGCTTACCTTCTTAGGATCAAGATTCCCAAAAACTGAGTTAGCATGAGGACAAACTTCAGACAGTGAGCAACCGATCTTCATAATATCCTTATTTCTACTGACATTCTAAGAAGAACACCAACAAAGTATGAGATTCAATAAATTACTTTCTGACAGTATTATTTTTATTGAGGTTTCTACTAAACAATACTTAAAAGACTTTAAAACATTAGAAATTTGATCTAATTCTTGTGCTACCATTTTTCATAATTCAAATGAGTTCTTATAAAAAATGACATTAAGCTACAGGAAGCTTACTGGCAACAAGCTCAGGTCACTTAGAGAGAATTCAAATGAAATGCCAAATGGTATTAGCTCATACTAAACAGGGTCCTTAGAGACTGGTAATTCCAACACTGGAGGTGACAGAAAATAAGAAAGTGCTCAAGGAAAGGTTAAGACATTTTTAGAAGACATGGAACCAACCTATGTTTGTTGGCCCACTTCTGTTCCACTGACCAGATAAAGACCTTAAACAGCAAAAATAAAAAATAACAGCAACAGATTATAACCAGTGACATATCCACTAGTCACACTGTAATCACGAAAGTAAACGGATAACTAAGTGGCAGAGAAGATATGACTCTTCCTTACAGAAGAACGAGTAATAAATGCAACAGGAATAAAAATTGAAAGGCCATTATTAGGCCAGTACAATACCAAGAAAAAATAAAAATTTACAAGTAAAAGCTTGAGAAGAAACAAGACTAGTCAGTCCAATGTGTGTCTCTCTAAAATATTCATTAATTACAAAATAAAATATTAATTATATTAAGAATATAATTAAAAATATAATTTTAATTTTAAAAAATATAATTAATACTTTTAAGAAATGAATATCTCAATCAAGTAGATTAAAGTTAACCTACCCAGTAAGACAAAATGGCATCAGGAATCCCAATATAATGCACACTGAACACAACATCATCTTTGGGTGTTTTTATGAGAAAAATCATCAAACAAACCCATATAAATGGATACTCTATAAAAATAACTGGAATTCACCCAAAATATAGAAAGTCACAAAATTTAAAAAAGTATCAAAAGTTAGAGGACTCTTAAAGAAACAATGAATCTTAGAATGGATCCTGGAACAAGAAAAATAAATAAACAAATACTGGCACATTTTAAAATAAAGGCTACATATAGTGCCATTAACAGTACTATGCCAAAATTAATTTCCTGGCTTTTGTCACTGTGCTGTGGTTATAGAAGATGTCAGCATTAATGGAAGGTGGGTGAGAAGTACACCAAAACCCTTTCCACTGATTCTGTAATTTTCCTGTGAGGTTATTTCAAAGGAGAAGAAATTAAATATAAGCTGAGCAAGATCAAAAACTCAAGTGACCACACATGCTAGAGAGGATTTGGAGAAAGGGAAATCCTCCTCCATTGCTGGTGGGAATGTAAACTTGTACAAACACTTTGGATATCAATCTGGAGCTTTCTCAGAAAATTAGGAATAGTATTACCTCAAGATCCAGCTATAACACTCCTAGGCATATATTCAAAATATTCTCATGTATACAATAAGGGCATTTGCTCAACCATGTTTGTAGCAGTTTTATTCGTAATAGCCAGAATCTGGAAACAACCCAGATGTCCCTCAACAGAGGAATGGATACAGAAATTGTGGTACATTTACACAATGGAATATTACTCAGCAATTAAAAACAAGGAAATAATGAAATTTGCAGGCAAATGGTGGGAACTAGAAAAGATTATCCTGAGTGAGCTATCCCAGAAAGACACACATGGTATATACTAATTTATAAGTAGATATTAGTCATATAATATAGGATAAACATATTAAAATCTGTACACCTAAAGAAGCTAAGCAAAGAGGAGGATCCTCTGGAAGTTGCTCAATCCTCATTCAGAAAGCAAATGGGATAGACAGTGGAAGAGGAAGAAAATAGGGAACAGGACAGAAGCCTACCACAGAGGGCCTCTGAAAGACTCTACCCAGCAGGGTATCAAAGCAGATGCTGAGACTCATAGCCAAACTTTGGGCAGAGTACAGGAAATCTTATGAAAGAAGTGGGAGAAAGACCTGGAGGGACTGGAGCTCCTTAAAGCAATGGAACAAAAAAATCTGAGCACAGGGGTCTTGTCTAAGACTGATAGTCTAACCAAGGACCATGCATGGAGATAACCTGTCTTGTTCAGATGTAGCCCATGGTAGCTCAATCTCCAAGTGGGCTCCCTAGTCAGGGGAACAGGGGCTTTCTCTGACATGAACTCAGTGGCTGGCTCTTTAAACACTTCCCCCTGTGGGGAGTGCAGCCTTACCAGGCCAAAAGGAAGACAATGCAGCCAGTCCTGATGAAACCTGATAGGCTAGGGCCAGATGCAAAGGGAGGAGGACCTCCTGTATCAGTGGACTGGGAGAGGGGCATGAGAGGAAAAAAGGAAGGAAGGGTGAGATTGGAAGAGGATAAGGGAGGGGGGTACAGCTGGAATACAAAGTGAATAAAATGTAATAATTAAAAAATAAATAAAAGAAAAAAAATAAATATAAGCTGGGAGTGGCACTGCACACCTATAACCCCAGCTCTTGAGAAGTGGGAATGCAGGGGGATCCTGAGTTCAAGTCAAGCTGGGCTCCACAGTGACACTCTGCCTTGAAAACAAAATAAAATCAAATACAAACGCCCACATTGAGCTTTACAGAAACACAAGAATAAAATATCAGTGATGCTATAATGTCTGGTGATAGAAAACCTCTCAAAGAACAGTTCTAAGACATCTTGATGAATGTCAATATCATCATAAAAAAAAAAAAAAAACAAGAACTAGGAGTTGTAATAATAACAAAGTTGGTAGAACATTTACTTAGTTTGCATGAGGCCCTGGGTTCAATTCCCCAGCACCCCCCCTCAAAAAAAAAAAAAAAAAAAAAACCCTAAATTTAAACTGACCCAGGAAGCATTAGAAGCAGTCCTTAAAATCTATAAATAAAGTTCAGAGTATATCAAAATACTCCAGTTATTCACTGTCAATACACTGACTACATACATGAAAGTTCCTTTCAAAGAAATAAAAAAAATAGGTGTGAGGAATGAAGGCACACACCTTTAATCCCAGCACTCTAGAGGCAGACGAGGCAGTCTACATAGTTGAGTTCCAAAGCCAGACAGAACTATACAATGAGACCCTGTCTCAAAATAGAAAGAAAAAAAGGATAAGGAAGGAAGGAAGAGAAAGAAAGAAGGAAAGAAAGAAATGCAGGCAAAATACTTGAGATTTCCTTTGGTTGCCACTCATTACAGAGGGTGTAAACTGTCATGTACAAGCTGGGAGTTGACCCCAGGGCCTTTGGAAGACTAAGCCATCTCTCCAGCCCCCATCTGACTAAGAATGCTAACAATCCTGAATATTGTCTTTTAAGTGGCTTATCTGGCAGAAATCAGGTAGGCACTGCAAACCATACATTTTCACCCTGGCTTGCCTTTATTTTCAAATCTCTACTCTTGTGTCTCTATTCTGATCTCATCCTAATCTCAAGGATTTTATGATTTGCAATTTGAGATAGGCATTAGATGTACAGGAACAGCATAAGTAGTTGTAATCTTTTTAATGCACTCATCTAAGGAATGTTTCCTTTTTGTAGTTTACACTTCCGGAAGAGCAGACAGTGCTCTTGACTGCTGAGCCATCTATCTAGCCCTCACAGTAGTTTACATTTCTGCAGGTTGATGGTTGAAAAAAGTGGGTAAAGTGACACCATCTGTAACTTTGGTGAACAAAGATTATTGGGTGACAACTCTACCTTTTTCACATATTGTCTATGGCAGTGGTGAGCTAACAGATAGGAATAGCTACATGAGAGAATGTATGACCCATACACATAATCATGTAATATTTATTATCTGCTCATTTACAGAAGTTTTTTGGTCCCCAGTTTAAAATCACAGCTCCACTTTTAATTTTTTTTAAATTTGTGTATGTGTGTGTGTGTGTGTGTGTGTGTGTGTCTGGCTGTCCGTTGTAGCAGGGGCCAAAAGAGGCCATCAGATCCCCTGAAGCTGGAGCTAGAAGCAATTATGTGCTGCCTGACATGGGTGCTGGGATTTGAACTAGCATCCTCTGAAAGAGCTATGAGAATAACAATCTTGCAGGGTGGTGGGGGCGCACACCTTTGACCCCAGCATATGAGAGGCAGGCAATCTTTATCAGTTTAGGCCAGACTGGTCTACACAGCTGGTTCCAGAACAGCCAGGGCTACACAAACCAACCCTGTCTGGAAAAATGAAACAAGAGTAATAATCTTAACCCCTGAGCCACCTCTCCAGACCAAACTATTTTTTGTGTATGACTGTTTTGCCTGCAGATGCACCTGCACACCACTCGTGCGTGGGGCCAAAAAAGCCGAAAAAGGGAATCAAATCCCCTGGTACTGGAATTACACAGGGTGTCAACTATCATGTATATGCTGGGAATTGACCCCAGGGCCTTTGGAAGAGCAGCAAGTGCTCTTAACCACTAAGCCATCACTCCAGCCCCCATAACTCCAAATTTAACCAACACTAAGATCAATGTCTAGAAGTACATTAACAAATACATAGCAATACTCACTTGAAATGTAACTAGTCTGACTCAATAGCTATTATAAACATACACACTGGATTCCAAAGATGTAATAGGCTGGGCGTGGTGGCACACACCTTTAATCCCAGCACTCAGGAGGCAGAGGCAGGAACATCTCTCCTCTGAGCCATCTCTCCAGCCCGTGCATACACTTTTTAAATGGTGCTCACATGTGTGGAACTGCATGGGTCTATGTTGTATATTAGCACATGTTCCATTTAGTTGTACCCAACACTGAATGACAATTTATACACTTAAACTCATTATATGTATGTACTAACCTAAATACATCCTACATTAGAAATACAGTGTGAGCCCTATGAGTAATTAAAAACTAGTTTTAGCAGCCTCGTTGGCTCAAGTAAAAGGAACAGGTAAAATTAATTTTAACACATATTTTTATTTAACTTCATATATCCAAAATATTGTTTCAAAATCTAATCAGCAAAATGAGCATGGTAATTTTAGCTACTTGTGGGGCTGAAGCAAAAGGACCTTCCTTGACTTTGTGGCTAGCTTGAAAACTTAGTAAGACCCTGTTCAACACCATAAACATGGACTGGAGATATAGTTTAGTTACACAGTACTCGCCTAGTATATGTGAGGGAGGACCACGGCTTGTTTCCAATACTAGACGTCAACTCCCAGCACGTACATGACAGTTTACACCCTCTGTAATGAACGGCAACCGTAGGAAATCTTTCCTCCCTCTATCCTTATTCCCTTTACAATCTACTAACATCTGATATGCCAGAAACTTTCAAAAAAAAAGAGTATTCAGGATGGTCCAATGTCTGATACATTATCCAGGCTTCCCTACAATATAAGTTTTAGCAAAACAATGTCTCAGGTCCCAGCATGAAAGACGGAAGTGGGCATGAAAGTCCCAACCCTGGCAGAGAAGCTACTCAAAATTGATAGCTTCTGGGAGAGAGAAAGTCAGTATTTTTTTAGTGAAGTGATACTGGATAAATCAGTCACACTGTGGAGCAGGCCACACTCAGGAGCAGTCACTCAATACAAGCTAAACACCATGAGCTTCTGTTTTGTTTTTAAGAGAAAGAACATGAAGTTGTGTGGGTGGGGAGGTGGGTGCAGATCTAGGAGTCATGAGTGGGAATAATGAGAGCAACATATACTTTATGAAATTCTAAAAAATAAAAGATATAAAACAAGACGTATGTTAAAATATTTTATAGAGATGGGATGATATATGTAACTTCATTAGTAAGTAAATATAATTAATGTTTTTTTTTAAACTAGACCACTCTGAACCTCCAGCAATAGAACTCTTCATCTTTATACCAAGAATGTTGAGAAAACACAAAACGTCTGAGTGTGAATTGCACCTACGCCAACCTGGAAAGGTACTGCTGTGAGAACTAAAGTTCTTCTGAGACACCTACAATTCCTTCGACATCAGCAGGGACTATTATTCCACGTATGCTAACTGGGTTCATGTCAAGATCAAAAACAAAACTTTATTTTGAATAGGAAGGAGAGAACCATAACCACAACATGTTAAACAAAATTCTAAAAGAACTAATAAAAAATGGGAAAAATATTGTAAATGTGTTAAAGGCACAAAAAAACATACACACACTCAGGTCAGAAAGCTAAGATTTTTTGTTGGTTTTGTTTCTGTTTTTCGGGACAGGGTTTCTCTGTATGGCTTTAGTTGTCCTCAACTTGCTTTGCAGACCAGGATGGCCTCAAACTTGCAGAGGCAGGAAGATCCACCAGTCTCTGCCTCCCTGAGTGCGGGGATTACAGATGTGCACCACTGCGCCCAGCTAAGATTTTTTTTTTAATTAAATGTTTTTAATTAAAAAAAAAAAAAAGTTTCGCTTAAGTTTTCAGAAAAGTCTTACAAAAGACCCCTAGATGGGGCTATAACTTCACAAATACAACAGTATGTGGCTTCCTGACCCCATTGAATATAATTTTGAAGTTCTAATTTTAATTATTTTCTTGTTTATTTCAGCTGTACTATAAGCATATTTTTCAACCTAGGAAAACTGCAAGTTGTAATCATTTGCCTTTTAATTATGTCTTGTGGTACATAATTTAATCAAGGTTGGTATGAAAACAAAAAATACGTTTATTCTTAGATTTTTGTTGTTGTTGAAAAAGACTTGAGTTAAGGAAGGGGAAGGTACAAACAGAAACCAACCAAGCTTTTATTTACCTGGGCCCAAAATGTTACTGCATCTTCTACATGACTGCCAACAACATCTTCAACTAAAATAAAATCACAATGTAAAAAAAAAAAATTAAAAGTTTATCTGTATCATTTACCTCTTATACCCCCAAATAATATTTAATGCCAGTACCTTTATTGTAATGTGTATCTTCATCCATCTGGACAAGTCCTGAAAAACTAACAATTTAATACCTTGAATTAGGGTTTAAGATCTATTAGCAATGAAAAAAAATTTAAACCACATACAAATTCTTAAGTGTTTATCCTAATGGGGTTATCAAAACTCAAACTCTATACTAAAAATTGCCTTACATGTATTTGCTCATGGCTGTTTCTTGTATTTGTTCTGAATATACTGTAGTTTCCAATGTCAACATGTATCATCTCTAGCCCTATCATTACCTTTAGCCAAACTTTTACAGATTTACATGTAAGATTTTGATCACTTACATAAACCAATATTTGAAAACAACCATATTTTTGTGTTGGGGGGGGGGGGTTTGTCTTAAAGTATGTCTGTGTAGCACACGCATGCAGCGCAACCTGAGACCAGAAGAGGGCCAGAAGCGGGCTTCCCATCCACTGGGGCAGACTGACAGCCCGTTGTAAACTGCCATGTTGATGCTTCTAGAGAGCTAAGGTTCAACTTCTAACAAAACCACACTGTCCCAACTCACAGCATGGAGGAGGGTGAGTGAACCCCGACCTCTAGAAAAGCAGCCAGTGCTGTTAACTGTTGCACCATCTCTCTAGCCTCCATATTCTTAAAAAAGAAAGAAAATAGAAATTTCGAGAGGGAAAGAAAGGGAAGAAAGGGAAGAAAGGAAGAAAGGAAGGAAGGAAGGAAGGAAGGAAGGAAGGAAGGAAGGAAGGAAGGAAGAAAGAAAGAAAGAAAAATAGATGCATGCCCTTTCAAACAAAAGAAAGAAATCTAAAACAAAACAAAGAGAAATATTACAAATTCCTGAGACTGGCTATCTATTTTGTTTTTCAAGATGCCCAAGAATTAAAAACTGAAATATATCAAAAATCATTTTTATTAGATATTTTAACAACTGAAAAATATCTTGAACAAAGTCTACTACTTTACAATTTTATTCTCAATACACCAAAAATCACTCTTTCTACTAATGAATCTTAAAAATGTATAAATATGTATTTCACTAATTCAACTTCACCTGACTTTATTTCCTTATCAAAAAGAGGCACAGAAAGTACATATCAACAACCTCCACCTCCAAAGCTGTGGGGTTATTAGGAGGGTGAGGGCTGGAAAGAGGATTACTTCGTCCTTCAACTTCAAGGTAAATATTCTACAAACTCCAATACACAAAGGCAATGCAAACTTTTCACAAAACTGCCTTTAAAACGTAGGGCATGTGTCATGTTTAGAAACACATTTTTTGAGATCTTTTAAATTACCCAAGAACATCTACATCAAAGTTTCAGATGCTCTCAACTATGAAAAGAGAAACTAACTCATCACAGAAAGTAACAGGGATTATTTATAGGAATTTAAAACTTTCATTTTAATCTAACTTAATTTTTTCAAATAGCGTCACTGAAACGTCTTCAAATCTGGGATCCCTTAAGATAGATCCAAAGGCAGTTTTAAAATTCAACTGGACCCGGCTGGCCTCAAACTCAGAGATCTGAGTACTGTGACTAAAGGCTTGTGCCACCATCGCCTGGCCACTGCCACGTTCTTAGTAAAAATTAAAAGTTTACTTCGGGGCCAGCCTGGTCTACAGAGTGAGTCCAGGACAGCGAAGGCCACACAGAGAAACCCTGTCTCGAAGAAGGGGGAAAAGAAAAAAGAAAAAAAACCAAAAAGAAGAGGAACCCGGTTGGCCAGTCGGTGGGTGGGTGAGTCTAAACCTCGCCTTGAAACGCGCAGGGAAGGCGAAGCGGGGGCTCGGAAGGCCAAGGCACAGAATCCGCAGACGAAGGGGGGAAAACCACTTGCACACAGGGGCCACCCCGCACCCCGCGGGGCAGCGGGGTGGCCCGGCGCTCGCTGCAGCAGGCGGCCCGAGGGCAGCGGGAGGCCGGAGGATAGGCCTCAGCCCCGGCCTGGGCCCTTAAAACTCGAGCGGCGCGGACGAGACGGCCCGGGGAGGCGAGCCCCGGCCTGGGCCCCTAAAACTCGAGCGGCGCGGACGAGACGGCCCGGGAGGCGGCCCCCGGCGCGCTCACCACCGAGACCGCGACTAACCTCACACTTTCCGCCTCAGCCATGCCAGCAAAGAGCCGCTGGCCCCACATGCCAGGCCTCCGCCCACGGCCCACCACCCCGTCGGCCGGCCCTCGGCGCGCTTGCAGACGCTTACCGCGCGAGCTTCCGCGCCTCCGGGCCCGCACTGCGCCTGCGCGCTCGGCGCTGCGCCATGGCTGCCGCACGCGGCGGCGGTCACGTGGCCGGCCTCGAGCGCGCCGAGGCTGTGCGGCCCCGCACGTCCGCCCGCGCTCCCAGAGCGGCGGAGCCTCCACCCCGGCCCCGCCGCTGGGGGGTTGGAGGACTCTCACCTGGCGGCCGATGGTCGCTTCCCCTCACCAGGCGCCAGGGACGTAGAGCCATGCTTGGGGGTTACGTGGGTCTCCCTAAATGTTCCACAGGGCTTTAAGCGAAACAACAACAACAAATAGCCAAAATGGGGGGAAACGAGATAATCATTTCCCAAAAGGGAAAACTTGCTAAGTAACAATGTCATCTTGTAGATCAATAGCTTTATAAGCCACCTTTTTTTTTTTTTTAATTTTTCTGAAGACAGGGTTTTCCAACTTTCTATGTAACTAAGGATGACCTTGAACTTCTGATCCTCCAGTCTTCACTCAGACGGCTGAGATTACAGGCGTGCCCCAGGATGTACACATTTATACAGGCCTGGGGATCAAAACCAGGCCTTCCTGCGCATTAAGCAAGCATTTTACCAACTGAGCTGCGACCCCAGCCCCTATTGGATTGTGTTCTTCCTGGCTTTAGATAAGACTTTTGTATACTGATTGCTAAACATTTTACCCAGGTTATGGCTATCTTTTCACCCTCTAGCAAAAGTATTTGAGAGAGAGAAAGCTCAGGTAATGTATTCCAGTTAGTGAGGCCCAGGGTTGAATCAACACACACACACACACACACACACACACACACACACACACACACAAAGTCAAAGTAGCTTTTTCTTTTTTTTAACAATGTGTTTTGGGGGAAGGGTCAGGGGCTATATGCCACTGCACGGACAGTTTTGGGAATTTGTTCTCACCTTCTATCATGTAGTGTCCAGGGATCAAATTCAAGTTGGCAGCAAGGACTCTTATCTACTAAGCCATCTCACTGGCCCATAACTTATTTTGACTAAGTCTAATTAATACTTTTGTCTCATAGATCTTGCATTTGTTCTGTTTCTAACAAATCCCTGGCTAACTAGTTTACAAATATTTCTTTCTTGTATTTTCTTGTGATATGCAGATCTGTAATAGTTAAGCAGTTTTTTAATGAGATGTGAAATGTGACGCTAAGTTCACATTTTATACATGTGTGTCCAGTTTTTCTAATAGCATTTGCTGAAAACACAGTCATTTCTGTACTGAATTGTCTTCATGACATTGCCAAGGATGGATGGGCCACATATGTACAGATCCATTTCTGGATTATTTGTTATGTGATGTTGAACTCTTTGCTTTCTTTAAACTGTTCTGAACTCTGAAGCTTCACAAGCCTTGAAGATAGGTCCTCTAAGGCACATTCCAACATATTTGTTTTTCTGAAATTGCTTTAGCTTGAGTTCCATGAAAATGAAAGTCACTTGTCACAAGGAGACACACAAATCCATGTAAGAACTTTAATCAGGATTATTCTAAATCTACACATCTAGGTGAGGAAATTTTGCACCTTAACTTCTGGCCATTGAACACATTATATATCTCAATTTTGTTTTGTACTTTCGATGTAAAAGTTTTATTGGTCTTTCATCTGATTATCCCCAAGGATCTCTATTTTTACGGTACTGTAAATAATTTTTTCTTAATTTCAATTTCTCATCATGCTGGTATATGGGACTGTAATTCTGCATTGGTCATGTTTAGTGTACCCTTGCAAGTTCATTTACTTTCAGTGATAAGCAAGGTTTTATCTTGTTTTCTGTAGAGCTGACAGATTAACCGATATATATGATTTGCAACATGAAATATTCTTTCATTTTCTCCTCAATTTGGATCTCTTTTTAAAAATCTTGTATTAATACAATCCCTAAAACAACCAGTATAAGCCTATATATAAGTGCTGACAGGAGATACTATTGCAGTGTTTCTTCCTGGGGGGAAGAATTTTCCCTTCATCATCAGGTGCTCTCAAAACTGTGCTTTAGTAGCTGCCCTTTGACTGATGAAGTTACCTTCTATCCATGGTTTTCTGGGAGTTATTACTCACAAATAGACATTGAGATTTTTTTTTATATATATTTATTTTCAAGTGTTAAATCAATCTTGCATTCCTGAAATAAAGCCCATTAGGCCATGATGTATTGATCTTATATATATAAGCTTATATAAATACTTACTTACATATAAAATAGCTTACTAAAAATATCCAAAACTTTTGCATGTATGTTCAAAGGGGAGATTTATTCCTTTGTGACAGGGTCTTGTGTATTTGAGAATGGTCTGAACTCATTAAGTACATGAGGAAGACCCTGAACAAGTATGTATGTGAAAGGCATGCACCACACAACTGGTTTATACAGAGCTGGGTTCATGGGTTCAGAATCCAGGGTTTATGCCTATCAGGCAAGCCTCAGCCCCCAAAAGAAGTATTGTTCTAAATTTTTCTTTTTTTTATGCCTTTGTCTATCTTTAATAAGAGAGTAAGAGTTGTTTTTTAAAAATCCTGGCATCAGTTTTCTTGAAAAGATGGTATAAATCAATATTCTTTGTTCCTTAACTATTTAATAACATTCACAGTGAAGCTACTTGTGCCTAGATACTTCTTTGTGGGAAGATTGTTTAACTACCAGTTAGATATGTAAATAAATGTAAAAGTTAATAAGGCTATCTTATTTACTGTTAAATAAACTTGGTAGTTTATTTTCAACTTATTTTACAACTTCCCCTGGTGCTTGAATATACCTGTGAACAGAAGTGAACACCCTGTTCAAGCAACTAGATGTGCCAGTGTGATGGCCCCTGTCACAAGGTCCCCTTTCCGCCCTCTTCTGTGACTTCATGACATTTCCAAGCACCAGTGAAATACCCTCATGCTTTTTGTATCTGTGCTCTGTTCTTAGCCCTCATAAAGGCTTGCAGATGGACGCTCACATTCAGCTTCCTCCATGCTTGACTGAGTGGCCCTTAGTGGCCTCCTTCCTCCACAGCCCCTCGAAAGACATGCCCTGCCTCCCATTTCCAGGACCCACGAGTGTGAGGAATCCTTTCACCTCAGCTTTCTCAGTAATTTTCCCAGAGTCATTGGAATGCTCCTTAAAGATTCCACAGGACTCACTTCCCCCTCATTGTTTTCCAAGGGATTTGTCTGTTTTGCATTAGGAAAAGAAAGAAAGGAAGGAAGGAAGAAAGAAAGAAAGGAAGGAAGGAAGGAAGGAAGGAAGGAAGGAAGGAAGGAAGGAAGGAAGGAAGGAAGGAAGGAGGGAAGGAAGGGCGAGCATGGAATTTATTTACATTTTTAGTAACTATAGAATCTGTGGTAATGGCAGCAGTCACATTCCTAACATTCACAGTTTGCGTCATCATGCCTCTGTCCCCACCACACAATCATCGGTAAGTCATGGCACAGAGCTTACAGGTCTCAAAGAAAAGCTGAACTTTAGTGACTTCTCATGTTTTTGTGATTATTTCAATCTATGGCCTAATCTTTATTGTTTCGTTCTCTCTTTGTTATATATTAACTCCACAGAATAATGGGTCTCATTGCAACATTTTCATTCTCCACATAACTGTCTGATCCTTCTGTTTTCATGTCTCTTTTTCTAGATTCTACTTGAAAAAGCCTGTGTTTGGGACTGGAGGGATGGCTCAGTGGTTAAGAACACTATCTGCTCTTCCAGAGGTTTTGAGTTCAGTTCCCAGCAACCACATGGTGGCTTACAACCATCTATTTATGTGATCTGATGCCCTCTTCTGGCATGGTTGTACATGAGATAGAGCACTCATCTACATAAAATAAATAATAAATAAATAAATCTATAAAAAAAAAAAGAAAACCTGTGTTTGTCTTTCTGAGTCTACATTATTTCACTTAAAATGATGATTTCCTATTCTACTAGTTTTTCTACAAATGGCATTTAATTCTTAAACTAAGCAGTACCTCATGACATTAAAAAGCATGGTTTTTTACCCATCCCTTCACTGATGGGCATCTAAGCTGAGTCCATACCAGCCATTTTGTGAGTTCTTCTTCCTTTCTTCCACAATTCTCAACCCCTTCACTTCTTCCTTTCAACTCCCTAACACTAGATAGAAGAGAAAGAATGACAGAGGGAAAGGGGTGGTGTTATCATTAGACTACATCCTGCTGATTAGGGGCATTGAGTTCCTGGGGAAAGTTCAATCAGGATATCTAATTCCTTCTCCTTGTTTCTCTGTACACGACTACTTGACAAACAAATTCAGCCACCAACCAGCCACCCACCTATCGGGCGCCAGCCTTTATATATCCTCTGAACAGTCCCCAATATCCCAAACATCACACATCGCAGCTGGCAAAATCACGCCTCTGCTAAAGCATAAGGCAAATCATACTTACCACCTGCTGTGAGGCAGCCCCGTATTCCCACACCTTGGATTCAAATGAAAATATGCTCTTATAATAGATCTGTGTTCTATAAAAAAAACCAAAGCTCCAAAATTCTCACTACATGCAGGTATCTTGTATTGCACAGTAACATTGATTCTTTGAGGATATAAACCCAGGTGTGGTATAGCTGAGTCAAATGACTACATTAATTTGCATTTCCCGCAACAGAGTGTTCTATCACATCTTCATCAGCATTTGTTGTCCCTTGCTTTCTTGGTGATTCTGACTATGAAAAAAAAAATTACAATCTCAGTGTAGCTTTGATTTGTATTTCTCTTATGGCTAATATATGTTGAACATTTTATCATTTGTACTTCTGTGCAGATTGGCATGTTTGGCCCACATACTGACTGGATTGTTTATCATTCTGTATTTTTCTACCTTCATAACATAATAGCTAGAACCACTAATCTGAGATCTTGCTGATATAAATATTTGGTGTCATAAGTGTCCCTGCAAACACTATTCTAGCTACAACTCAGGAATGTTGTTTTCATTTTCAGGTTTCTTTTTTGGCATGGGTTAATATTAGGAGATGAAAGATTGAATGCAAATAATGAACACAGTTATGAAAGGATATAAGGCTCTTTTTTAAAGTTCTAACTCAGTTATGGATTTTTACTTTTTATTGGTAGATAAGTATATAAAAACATATTTGAGAGTGAAAGCATAATAGCCAATGTGAAGTGTCCTTGGATCTCCTTACACTGGGCCACCATTGGAGGATGCTGCCCTCTTGAGAAAGGGTTCTCTCCCTCAGCCAACCCTTTCTGGAAATGCCCTCATCGATCCATCCAGGGGTATGTTTCTTAGCTGATCCCCAATACCACCGAGCTGACAGACAAGAGCAAACATTGCACCTGGCCACTAAAACAAGACCCCCAATCTTAAAAAAAAACAGGAGTTAGGTGAGTGCCTGCTGAGGAGGTAGCTCACTCAGTCAAATAGGAGGACCTGAGCTTGATCCCCATCATCTTCAAAACAAACAAAAAAGCCAGGCACACTAAGACAGGCTGGGATTCCAGTGCTAGAGAGGCTGAGCCAGGAGGATCATTAGGGCTGTGGCCAGCCAGCCTAGCCTAACTGGCAAGCCCTAGGTCCCGTTGAGATATCCAATCTCAAAAGCCAAGGTGGATGGCTCCTGAGGAATGATATCTTTGGCTAACTTTCTGTCCTCCCTACATATGCATAAACATGTGAAAGGGTTAAATTAGCAGAACTAGCTCTATGTTGTTCCTCAGACTCCCTCCAAGGTTAGCTTGTCTCTGGAGTACCTTGGTTCCCACCCTTAAGTTCTGAGAAAAAAAAACAAAAACACAATGTTCTCAGCAGCTTGCAGCTAGACATAGCAACTGAGGCAGACCAATAAAGACAGGGTTGGTTAAGAAAACATAAGTTGTTCCCAGGGTCGCAATGATCCTCTTGGGAAACTGTTGCTCTCTGTGGTTTGGCCAGGTGCTGTTAACCAACTAGGTCAAAGTGCATCTCATTCCTTTACCTTTTGCCCAATCAGGTAACACTAAGGCTTGAAAGCCCCTGCTTGTGGTTTTTCCCTTTTAAAACCCTGTTCCCTTGGAGTTTGGGGCTGCTCTCCAAACCTGCTATGTTGGAAGGGATTGTGACCCAAGCTCAAGCTTGAATAAAGACCCTTGTGTGTTTTGCATTAGACTCATGTTCCTGGTGGTCTCTTGGGGGTCTTGTGATCTAGGCATAACACATGCAAAAAAATTTTTTTTATTAAAAATACTCTAACCAGTGAACCATGATAATATTTTTTGCCCTTTTGAATCTAAGTTATTGCAGGTCCTGTGTCTTTGTGTCCTTAATTAAAAAGATTGAAAGGACCAGGCCTGACCCCCTCCCCCAAACGTCACCGGTCCTAGAAACTGGACATGGGTCACCAATTCCAGGAATAAGAAAACCATAAGAGTCCCTATCTAAGAAATAGCCTAGAGGTAACCACAAGAATAAGAAGGTATCTTATCTCAGGGTGGGGCATCTGTACTGAGCAGTCCACCATCCTAACATTCCTGAGGTCTATAGATAGCTCATTCAATGTTAATTATGCTAGTTAGCCAATCACTTTGTAACAAACTTGCCCTTGCTGAATGTCATCTGCTCAGGGCTGATGACATCATGATGCTGATGTCATCATGCAGCCGCTCAGGGCTTTCCTCTCTGATCCACTGCATTGGTGACCATGGAGAGACTGAGCTTAAGCCCGAATAAAGCTCTTTGCTCTTACATATGTGGTCTGGCTCCTGGTGGTCTTTGGGGACCTTAGGATCTAGGCATAACAAGATGAGCTTTTATTTGTTTGTTTATTTATTTATTCTTGAGACAAGGTTTTTCTGTGTAACATCTCTGGCTGTCCTAGAACTCACTGTGTAGAGCAGGCTGGCCTCAGACTCACAAAGATCTGCCTGCCTCAGCTTCCTGAGTGCAGGGATTAAAGATATGCACCACCACAGCCCAGCTTGAGTATTAATCTTTATCCATGGAATAGTTACACTAGTAAATATCTGCCCCATTAGGATTTTCAGGGAATAGTTGAGATCCTCCCTCAAAAGATGTAGGCTCTTCCTCCTCCTAGAACCAAAACTGAACTGCCTTGGAGCTAGTAAGTAGGTAAGAAACTGTGGTGGGTATTTTTGGTTGTTTGTTTGTTTGGTTGGTTGGTTGTTTTGTTTTGTTTTGTTTTGTTTTATTTCTTTGTTCCTTACTTTTGAGGTAACTTTCTTCACATTGTATGAAGATGTGCCTCTGTAATTTCTATTGTTGAATATTGGACCAACAAAAAGCTAACTGCCACCAAGATTTTATATTTCTATAGCCCATCACCTGTTTTATATTTGTAAATACTTGTCCTTCCACTCCTGCTCAGGTATTTGAAGGTCAGACAGCCCTTATACCTAGAGTCAATCTAAGAGATGTATCAAGTGTTGTCTCGCTGCTGGTTGGTTATAGTAAAGACCTGATGGCCAATATCTGAAGCAAGAAGTATGAGGGTGGAACTTCCGGGCAGGGTGAGGGACACTGGAAGCCACAAGCTGAAGCAGGAGAATCAAAGAAGACATGAAAGGGGATGGGCATGGACTGGAGAGTAACAGGAAGGTAAAGAGCTAGACACGTTGCTGGTCACACACAGTGCTATAACAGCCGGATTAAGTTGGTAGCTGGGAGAGCACTCCCGGCAAAGGGCCTAAACTTCAAGCCATATTAGAACTCTCAGCATCATCACCTAAACCACTAGCGGGTCTGAGAAAGCCCTGCAATACGTGGCCATGACCTGTATGAGCCTTCCGCTTGCCAGTTATCACAAATTCTGTAACTTGATATTCCATCGCCAGTCTGCTGTGACAGAGTCCAGGGTAATGGAGGTGTCTTCCACTAATTCTAACCTGTACTGCTCAGACCCTCTGAGCTCTCAGTTTCCAGAACATTCTTAGCCATTGCATGCCTTAAGACCTAACGGTAAGTATCTTCCAGGCCTTCCTAGGGAAAATTCAGACTACAGCTTCTCCAGTTTTTTTTTTTTTCCAATATAATATTTTATATATTTACTATTATTCACACAACGAGTGCATCCTGGTCTCACTTGATTGCTCGTCGTCCCAGGTCCACTCTCCCATCCTTGTATCCCTCACCCCAAAAAGGAAAAAAAAAAAAAATACATCAAGTCCAATTTGTGTCGGCCATACACTCACTGGAGCACTGTCAGACTTCCGGTGACCAGCTCCTTAAAGATAACCGAAACCACCCACAACTCCCCCACCAGAAGCCATCAACCGGGAAGAGCTACGCTTCAGAATGCCTAGCACGGTTTTTAAGGACTCTCTTCAAGAGCTTCCTGTGTAGACTGTTTCTTGGTGTGGAGGTAGGTCACAAAGGCCGTCAGCGCCTCTCAGTCTCAACGGCGAGTCTGCCATCATCGATGCTACTGCAAAAGAAGCTTCCCTGCTCCTAACAGCCAGCAGCAGCACGGATCGTGGACTTCCACGTGCTTTCCTGTGGCAGCACTGACCACTGACATCCACATGGCCTCCGGTGGCAGCGCAGGCCACACACGTCAGCATGGCCTCCGGCAGCAACGCAGACCACAGAGACCAGAACGGCGCCCAGTTTTGGCACTGACCACAGACACCAGTATGGCCTCTGGGGACAGCACAGACCATAGAGGAGGAGGTCCAGTCCACAGAATGAACCTTTCTTTGCCGAGGACATCCTGCCGTCGCTCAGAGCCAAAGCTGGACATTGCGTTTGGGAGCAGAGCCTGCCTGAGCTCCAGGCTGCGCCACACCACCCTGTCGGCCTAACACGCTCCCTTCTCGGCCGAGGCTGCACTCCCACCCCTGTGGCCAGCACAGCGTCTCCGGTTCTGCCTCTCTCGGTTCCACCATCTTTCCCACCTCTCTCCACTGTACATTTCCTCATCGAAGTGATGTTGCAAACTGTGTGTAGTGTGTCTGTCACACAGTGTATTTTTTTTTTTGCCCAGACGGCTTTACATGCAAATGCTTACTGCAACGAGTTATTGGTCTGCTTCAAGGTTTCTGAAGCCCCATAAATACTGGACTATCGATAAGACTCCTCTTGGATAGCCTGTCGCTGCCCAGTCAGGGTGACCATGAGGCTGGGCAGCACGGCTGGGGACATAACGCTGAGAAGCGGTTCAGAAACTGAGGGTATCACAAACTGGAGAAGCAGGGCGGTGGCAGCAAACAACGTGGCATTGCCGAGTAGGCGGACCTTCAGCCTCGGGGGCGGGGAGGGGGGGCGGCGAGGGCCAGCAGGCTGGTAGAAGCGCACCTCTGCTGCAGCCCTCGATGCTCACCCTGCTGGGGGGGGGGGGGGGGGCGGGGGGGGCCGCGGGCCCGCGGGGGCGGCAGCTGGGGGTACCCGCCCGCGGCGGCCCCGGGGGGGGGGGGGGGGGGGGGGGGTGGGGTGGTGCCCGGGTCCGTACGGCGTGAGGCAGCGGGATGACTGGCACCGAGGGCAGAGAGGCGTGCCCAGCTGCCCAGCCACATAGTCACCCTGACTTTGGCCAATGACAGGATATCCGAGAGGAGGCTTGTCATTTAGAATGAAAAAACAAAACAAAACAAAAAAACAAAAACAAAAACAAAAACAAAAAAACAGGACCATATGTGTTTGCTTAAAGCCTTTAATAATATTTTTAAATTTTTAGATAGACTACAAAAGTTAAATTATGATAAGCTAAAAATATTTATTGTCCTTTTCTTAGGGTTTCAATCACATGAAAATAACATATAACTTGCTGAGCGAGAGAGAAAGCATACATACGCTGAGGCAGGAGTACAGTGATTTCAAAGCCAGTCTAGGCTACACCATAGACTGTCTATGAAAAGCATATAAAGGGCTAAAGTCAAAGATTCTGACAAAAAAAAAAAAAAATTAATTTCACTTGTTTCAGTAAGCAAAATTCAAAAAGGACGTATTTACACAGTAAGAAAGTACATAGAAAATAAACTTAAATAAATAGAAGATGCATCCGATGGCGGCTCCAGTTTGTCCAACAGACTTCAAGAAGGCTTTGTACCTGACAGCAGCGGAGCTTTTCCTTTCTGCTTAGCAGCCTTTTCCATTTTTATCTGTAAATTGAAAACATTTATTAGTAAAAAAAAAAAAAAAAAAAAAAAGAAAACTAAATTATCCTAAACAAAGGTTGTGCACAGCCACAAGATCTATCAACTGCTAAACAACTAAATCCGAAATCTGACCACAAATGGGTCGCGGCTGCACATCTTCCAGTGATTGCTTTTAGCTCTTCAGAAGAAGTCTGATAAAAGAATATGCAAACGAACGTTGCCTTGGCAGAAATAAATCTGAGCTGTCCCTGAGCTGTTTCTAAATGCTTAAAATCCTGGTGCTGCACCCAGCCTGTGGCCATTCCTGCGCTTACAGACTACACCTAATCCGGCAGGCTCGGCTGTGGGACACCCTTCAGGGTGAGTTCCTGGGACTCAGAAGCCAGGACCCCAGCAGCA
The DNA here is from genome assembly GCF_907164565.1 of Psammomys obesus. Classification (NCBI taxonomy): domain Eukaryota; kingdom Metazoa; phylum Chordata; class Mammalia; order Rodentia; family Muridae; genus Psammomys; species Psammomys obesus. The sequence goes on along the minus strand of NW_026591711.1, from coordinate 599,724 downwards.
GCTGTCTAATGTTGCAGGGGTGCTTCTGTGCCCTGTGTAAAGTTTGCCTCTGTATATTCAAATGCTGATTTCTGCACCAGCAGAGAGCCCAGTGCAGACCGGACGCTGGTATTGTGAAGCATCACCTGCCTCGGTATTTTGCAAACATTCTTCTCCAGCACCTTCTTTTTGGTTGAATAAAGAGCTGATGGGCCTATAGCAAAGGCAGGAGGGAAAAGGCAAGACTTCCGAAGAGATAGGAACTCTGGGAAAGAGGCATGAAAAGACTGGCCTAGGAGACATTGGACATATGCAACTGCGAAGAGGGAGAGAACCACATGGCAGAACACAGATAAAACACAAGTCATAAGAGCTAGTCGGGAATAACAGTAAGCTAAGGCCTAAAGCTCTCATAAATAAACATAAGTCATCATGTCATTACTCAAGGCTGGGCAGGCACAGAAAGTCCATACCGTTTTAGTTTAACTTGAGACACGTGAACTTCTCCATGAGAGTAAGAACTCCCAATAACACAAGCACACCTATTTCTCCATCATCACCACTCCTGACGATTTCCAGGCGCAGAAGCCCCGCTGCCTCACACTTTCAAGGTGATGAACAACAACAAAAAAGCAAAGGGCCCAAAAGTAGAAACAGGGCCTTTGAGCTTAAGTGAAAGAAACCAAGAAACCAAGAGGAGATGGAGCAGGGCTAAATACGATCAAAATACATTATGTACATTTGTGAAATTCTCAAAAAAAATATTTATTATTATTATTCTTTTTTAAGAAACCAGAAGAACATCAGGAGGAAGTAGTGTAGTTCAGTGGCAGAGCATTTGCCTAGCAAGTACCAAGATTTAGGAGTAATTTCCAGCAGAAAGGAGGGGATAGGAAAGGACGGGACAGAACAGGGAGAACAGAAGGGAGGAAAGAGTAGGGAAGAGGAAAGGGAGAGAATCGAGACCGAGCCTGGGAAAACCAGCTTATCCTTTCTGCCAAGTTACAAGTGATAAATTACCGGTAATAAAGTCCAGGCAACTGGTCATCCCCCTTTTCCTGTTCTCCCTTTGGTTTGCAACCTCACTCAGACACCATGGCCTCTTTTTGTTCTCTCCCACACATTCACTGCAGGTCTTCAGGTCATTTGAAGGACTCCAAAACACACCCCATGCTAAGGCAACATTATAGGACCTTTTCATTAGGCGTTTGGTGTTTTGTTTTGTTTTGTTTTGTTTTTGAGACAGGGTTTCTCTTTGTAGCCCTGGCTGTCCTAGGACTTGCTCTGTACACCAGGCTGGCCTCGAACTCAGAGATCTGCCTGCCTCTGTCTCCCAAATTCTGGGATTAAAGGTGTGCACCACCACTGCCTGGCTAGTTTTTGTTTTGTTTTTTGGGGAGTAGAGGGGGGATGCTTTGTTTTGTTTATTTTGTTAATTACTGTACGAAGTCATAGGGTTTTTTTTAATTTCTATTAATTGTAGTTTATTCAATTTGTATCCCAGTTGTAGCCCCCTCCCCCGTCCCCTTCCAATCCCACCCTTCTTCCCTCTTATCTACCCATGCCCCTCCCCAAGTCTACTGATAGGGGAGGTCCTCCTCCCGTTCCATCTGACCCTAACTTATCAGGTCTCATCAGGACTGGCTGCATTGTCTTCCTCTGTGGCCTGGTAAGGCTGCACTCCCCACAGGGGGAGGTGATCAAAGAGCAGGCCAATCAGTTCATGTCAGAAGCAGTCCCTGTTCCCATTACTATGGAACCCACTTGGACCCTGAACTGCCATGGGCTACATCTGTGCAGGGGTTCCAGGTACTGGAGTTGGTTCTAGGGTTGGAGTATCAGTCTCACAAAAGACCCCTGTGTCCAGATATTTTGGTTCTGTTGTTCTCCTTGAGGAGCTCCTGTCCTCTCCGGATCTTACTATCTCCCCCTTCTTTCATAAGATTCCCTGCACTCTGCCCAAAGTTTGGCTATGAGTCTCAGCATCTGCTTTGATACCATGCAGGACAGAGTCTTTCAGAGGCCCTCTGTGGTCGGCTTCTGTCCTGTTCCCTGTAAAGCCACAGGTTTAAAGATGGTATTTACGTATGTACTTTGTTCTTGTTTATCTTTCTCCACATTCCTGTCACCCCCTTCTTGTTCTAGTATCCCCCCGCTTTAACGTCAACTGTCTTCATCCTCTCTCTTGCTCTTTTGTTTTAAATAGGAGAATATTTCTTAAAATATTTAAATAGGGGAATATTCCTACCTCTTTCTTTTATCAAACACTTAGGACAGCTTTTCATTAGTTTTGTTTTGTTTTGTTTTGTTTTGTTTTAAAGACAATAGAGGTACTTCTCAGGATTGTTCTAGAAGTATAACTAAAATCAAATATGGAGAGAAATGTTCTTAATAAGCACTCAACAAGGTGGGTGTGGTGGTTAGAATGGAGTCCCCAGGAGTCCCAGGCATTTGAACACTTGTTTACCAGTTGGTGGCTATTTGGGAAAGATTAGGGAGTGTGGTCTTGGCTGTGGAAGTGTGTCACTATGGATGGGCCTTAAGGTTTCAATAGATTCACCTCATTTTCAGTTAGCTCTCTCTCTGCTTGACATATCAGCGCTCAGCTGTCCCTGCCACCATGCCTTCAGCCCCTCAAAATGGACACTAGCCCTCTAGAACTGTAATCCCAATTAAATGCACTCTTTTAAATTGCCTTCGTCATGGTGTTTTATCACAGTAATAAAAAAAAAGCAATTAATACACTAGGCATGGTAGCATAGTCCTACAATCCAGTACTTGGGAGATGAGGCAGGAGGATCACATGTTCGAGGTCAGTCTCTTTTACTTGCAGTTTGATGTCACACCTAATACCTTGTTCTTTCAACCCCCAACAACCCCCCCCCCAAAAAATCAACCAATCTATAGATGAGGGCTCAACAAGTGTTGGACTCTTTTTACATCTCATTTAAGGCTAAGCGTTAAATTATTAGTAACTATTAGTAATGGGAGAAGGGGAAAAAAGTAGAAAGTATGCCAAACAACAACAAAAGGCCAGGGGGCTGGAGAGATGGCTCAGAGGTTAAGAACCTGGTTATTCTTCCAAAGTTCCTGAGTTCAATTGCCAGCAACCATATGGTGGCTCACAACCACCTATGAGATCTGGTGCCCTCCACTGTATATGTACTTTAAAAAAAAAAAAAAGGCCAAAGCAGCCTTTGCTCATCTGACAACAGGATTTAACAAAGCCAGACAAAGTGATACACACTGAACTCCCAGAATACTAGAGGCTGAGGCAAGATGACCTTAAGTTCAAGGTGTTAGAATGTGGTAAGACCCTCTCAAAAAAAAAAAAGGGAAAAAACTTAAGAAAGAAAAAAATTAAAAGACAAAGAAATAGTGCTTATCAAATATCCATGTAGTGGGCTAAGCGCCAAGCTCTCTCTTTCCCAGACCTCACCCTGCTTTTTTAAAATGCTCTGACAGGAACAAAGTGCCTTGCCGCTAGCAGATGTTCAGTACTAGTTTCCTTGGTAAAATTCTCCTTTCCTCGGGGAAAGAGACGAAGTTTTATCAGGGCAGAAAAAGACAAGTTAACCTAATCTATAAAGTAAATACCTTCCCAATAATCTCTGAAAGCAGACAGTAAACCACGTTAGCACAAAAGCTTTAGCTGACTAAACCAACTTTCACTCACCGTTAAGATTCCCCATACCAAATGTTCCAAATGGTTAGCAAAGGCCAGATGTAGTGAGAGTGGGTTCCTTTAAAAACCCAGTCATGTTATGCCAATGTGACTTTGTTTTAATCCCAGGTGCAGGACGTGGGGCTGCTTCAGTCTGTTCACAGCTGTGAACTGTGGTTGTCTCATGCTCCGTCAGGGCTGCGATCTGTGCCAGCTGCAGAGAGTTTGACTCTGAGAACCCTGACAGGGCCTGCGACGACAGCTGCTCTCGCTGATGCTGCTCACCGACGCTGCTGGTTTATCCTGCTGCTGCAATTGCTATTGCTGGTTTGCTGGACAGCCGGAATCCTGACTAGGAAACTGGACTTGTCCCAAGGAACTACGTCCCTAAACAGCAGGAAGTAATCTAAAGAGACACATGCTGCCCCTTTGCCCTCTAACCTTCTTTCTCTCCTACCCAGTGTTGGGGGTTGGAAGGGATTAGAGTGGATAAGGGTTAGAAGGGAGGTAGAGGTATAAGAACCCCAATGAAATAGATAAAAAGGGCACCTATAGCCAGAGGCAACACATAGCCTTGTTCTTGACCGAGGACCTGACCCATCCAGCACAGCTTCCTAATTGTCCCTTTTGCTGCATGGTTTTGGGGTAAAGAACAAGTACTGATAACATGCATGGTTTGTGCCAGCTCAAGGGAGAGCATTTCAGTGTGGAATTCTTACCTTCATACTCCATTAACCACACTGCAGAGAGTTCAAAAACTGTCTCAGGAAACAATCACACGGACTAGAAAGTTATAAACTGCAACTCATAAATTCGTTAACACAGGTTTACTTCTAATAGGTAGCCTGAAACATTCATAAATGAGAACTCCACTCACTATCTGCCAGCAAGCAAATACACCGGCATGCTTTCAACACCGCCAACGCTACTCAGACCCATCGGGAGGGACAGGAGTTTCAGACCCAGTAAAAACCAAAATCAACCTGTGAGCATGTGTTCCAGGAATGAAGACTGACTGGGTCATAAGTCCTGCCCCACTCCAACTCGCCTCTAAGGTCCTTCAGCCCTGCCTTTCCCTTTGCTACAGACCCTTTCCCTTCCAAGAGTCTGTACCCCCGCCAAACTCACACGCCGAAACTTCATCACCGATGGCACTGGGAGCTGTGAACTTTCGGTGGTAAGTCGGTTATGTGGGCAACCGTCAGAAGCGCAGTTGGTGTCTATGAAAAAGAGGCCAGAGAGCTGCCTCATCTCCATTCACCGCCACACAGCGAGGAGGCACCAACCTCGGACCGGAAGGCAACCCTCGGGGCACCAGATCTGCGAGCAGTTTGACTTAAGACTTCCCGGCCTCAAAAACTGAACAAGTTTCTACTGTTTACGGCATTTTGTTAAAGTAACCTAAACAGAGATATCCCTAAGGTCGGAGTCCTCCAAAAGAACTGTCCGTAAGGATGGAAAGGGTTCCTTTCCTGTCTAAGCGGGAGCCACCAGGTCGTGTGGTTATTGAGTCTCGGCTAAGGGAGATTTTTTCACGTTTCATTTTATTCAAATTTAGACTTATACAGTGACATAGGGTGAATGATGACACCACAGATAGAGACAGTTTCTATCACTGCAAAGTGTTCCCTCGTTCTGTCTGGCCTACACTGTGTCCAGGTGCCCACTCCCAGTTTCAGGACCTCCCTCCCCTCAGCTTCAAGATCCCTCATGGGGAGCTGAGATAATTCTGTTTTTCTGTTCGCTTCCTCTGCTCTGGCATGGAGAATCATTTAATAGTCCACATCCTCAGTTACATGATGAGCTTAGCAAGGCATCATGGGAGGGGTGACAACAGGAAAAATCTCACGTGTGTGTAGTTTTTAGCTAATTGCGTACACTGATGAGGTGCATAAAGGGTGACATAATTCCATTGAGGTAGCTGGCATATCTGTTACCTCAAACACCTACCACTTGCTTGCTTTAAAGCCATTTGGGTGCCCTTTGTTAGCCCTTTGGAAGTACACAGCCCGAACCCTAAGCAACCTGGTGTGCTCGGGAGCACTGCAGGGTGCTCCTCCCACCCAGCTGCACCACTGCACACCTTAACCAGCCTCTGCATAGCCTCACCTGACACTTACACACACACAAAAAGCTGGGCATGGTGGTGCATGCCTGTGATCCTAGCACTCAGGGTAGCAGAGGCAGGCAGATCTCTGAGTTCAAGGCCAGCCTGGTCTACAAAGTCCAGGACAGCCAAGGCTACACAGAGATGCTCTGTCTCAAATATATATATATAAAGATGGCTGATGTTTATTTCATTTATGTATTTAATCAATATTTATGAGTTTCATGAATCAGCTGGTATTTTAGTCCTATTTTCTTATCAGTCCTTTTTCTATGTGAATTGTTCTAAGGAAGCATCAAATTTTAGTACCATCTGTGAGTTAAGCCTTTACAAATTGTTTTCATTGATGTTCCACATACAAGATCTAATCTTTCAGTGGTGTCTGTGTTTCAAGTAAAGCCGTACACAAGTAGATTTCCGCAAATGCTTACCCTTTCCTGGTATTGTCTTTCAAAGTAAGCCATATCATCCTCACCAGGTTTCCTCAAGGAAGCAACCTGAGTGCTTGGACCTACTAACATGAGAAAAAATTCTCAGTTGTGTACTTATGACATCACAGGTCCCCCAAAAGAGGAGACAGAATTCCTTTATACCAAATAACAGCAGTTTATTATTCAAACCAGAAATGGCCAAAATGGTCCTAATACTGAATTCTTTCTCTGCAAGAATTCCATCACAAAACAAAAGTCATTTCCAGTAGCAAACATTCTCCCAATATTTAACCGGCTCCTATTAAATAGCACTGCACAGGATTCCACATGAGTGCCCTAGAGCCAGGCACAGAGATGACACCCAGTTCAAGTCATTGAGAGGTTGAGGCAGGAAGAGTTAAAACTGGAGGCCAGCCTGGGCTACCTACAAAGTTAGTTCTGGGCTAGCCTAGGCTACAGACTAAAACACTGTCTCAAAAGTGGAAGAGAAGGACAACAGATGGCTTGGTAGGTAAAGGTACTTGCCTCCTACCTGACAAGTTGAGTTCTGTCCCAGGACCCACATGTTGGAAGGAAAAGCATCAACTTCAGCGGGTAGTCCTCCGCACCCACACACACACCTCCGCACACAGGCCACCTCCACATGCACGCCCAGCAACTCCCAACCACACACACACACACACACACACACACACACACACACACACACATGCACACACACATACACACACAGACATGCACACACATGCACACAAATACACAACTTTCCAACTATTTTTTTTAAACTGCAGTTGAAATTCCTGTTAAACTTTTTGAGATGATGCACTGAGGCTTTCTATTGGCAACCACAGAAATGATACTAACTGCTTTGGAGAGTCCCAGAACTGAAATGCGCGCATGCATGTGTGTGTGTGTGTGTGTGTGTGTGTGTGTGTGGGCCAGAGGTTAATGTCAGGTGTCTTCCTCTTCCACTCTCCACTGACCCGGGCTCTTCCTGCCAGTGCAGCTGCTTTTGAGTTACCCCTGCTGCTCGCCCAGGTAACCCCAATAAAAACTCATAGGTTCCTTAAACCCGACATTGGGGCATCCGTGCTCTCATCTGCTGCCTGGGAAGCAAATCAAGTTCTATACTGTTACTACACCAAAAAAGTACTTCTTGTAACTTCGTTACCATCTGCTAGCATTTGGGGAGAAGTAGACGGCTGCTGCATGGCTCTTAGGAACGGGTGGTCCATGGCCGTAACTGGAGAATCCAAAACTTCAACTGAGGGTGCGCCTGGAAACACAAGACACAAAAAGTAGAAATCTCCGTTTGTAAAGACACAAGCAGTTCATCATTTCTACCCTCAAGAAAATCAGAGTATCAGCAGAACTGCTAGAAAAGAATCCCTGTGCAGTTTTTGGCTACGATAGTGCAGGCCCTACAGCCCCATACACTTAGGGAGTGAAAAATCAGACCAGTGCGAAGAACACAGGGAGACCCCGACGCAAAACAAAACACCAAACACGAGTAAGTACAAAAAGAAACAGGAATTTTTATTTTAAATTATGTTTATTTTATGTGTCTGAGTTTTTTGCCTAGTGCCCCGGGTGTTAGCCCCCTTGGAAATGGAGTTACAGTTGTGAGCTGCCATGTAGGTGCTGGGAATCAAGCCCGGGTCCTCGGCAAAAGCAACAAGTGCTCTTAACCACTCAGCCATCTCTCCAGCCCAAGGAATCTTTATTTTAACTTCGTATCCACCACACGAAGAAAAAATTGCTTTAAAAAAAAAAGAATTTTTACATTTCTCACAAACTTTTCCACAGGAGGAAAGCCTACTAGATACCATTGTAACTGTGTCAGGAAAGAAGTACCAGACCCTAACAGAGTTACGAGACACTAAAGCAAAGCATTCAGTATGAGGAGAGCTGAACTTCTAATCTAGAAAACCAGTGAGCTGCTCCGTGTTTGTCAGCTGGACACGACTAGACTCCTCTGAGAAGCGGGAACATCAGCTGAGGAACTGCCTCCATCAGACTGTCCTGTGGGCGTGTCTGTGGGCTACCCTCCTAACTAGAAATGATTGCTGGGACTGGAGAGGTGGCTCAGTGCTTAAGAGTGTTGCTCTTCCAGAGGACCAGAGTTCAGTTCCCAGAACCTGTATCAGGTAGTTCATAAGTGCCTGCAACACCACTCCAGGGAATCTAACACCCGCTTCTGGCCTCCGAAGGCACCTGTATACGTGTGGCTTACACACACATACACCAAAATAAAAATAAATAAATTTATCTTTTTAAAAAAAAAGTGATAAAATGTGGAAGAGCCCAGCCTGATGCGGTGGTGCTGCCCCTGGGCACATCATCCTGGGTTGATTATTTATTTGGAGTATTTGTTTCGTTCGTTTTGTTAGGCAGGGCCTCTCTGTGTAGTCCTGGCTGTCCTCAAACTCACTACATAGATCAGGCTAGCCTTGAACCCATAGAGTTCCCCCTGCCTCGCCTACCCAGTGCTGGGATTAAAGGAGTGCGTCCTCTGGCCTAGGTTATATGGTATAGAGCAAGCTATGGGAAGGAAGCCAGAAGGCAGTGTCCTTCCATTTCTGTCCTTCAGTTTCTGCCTCCAGGTTCCTGCCATGGCCTCCCTCAATGGTGGATTATCACCTGCAATCCTTTCCCTGCCAAATTGTTTTGGGACAGCGTTTTAGCACAAGCAACAGAAAAGCAAACCAGGACAACTAAGTATGAACAATAAAGCTCTTTCTTCAATGAACAAGGAACTATGCACCACGCCCAAACTACAAATTACGAAGACTAACTGCTGAAGGCATTGACTCTTGAGCCAAAAAGAAGGAAGCTACAGAGAAATACATAAAACCATCCTATCGGGGCTGGAGAGATGGCTCAGTGGTTAAGAGCAATGACTGTTCTTGCAAAGGACCTGGGTTCAATTCCCAGCACCCATAAGGCAGCTCACAACTGTCTGTAGCTCCAAGATCTGATACCTTTACACAGACATACTTGCCGGCTAAACACCAATGCACATAAAAAATAAATAATTAAAAAAAAAAAAATCCTATCTCCTCCCAGACCACCTCCTCAGAAATGAACTGCGGGTCTAACTGGCTGACAAGCTGGTCCTGTCTCCTAGAGTGCGCAGCACAGGAAAACTGCTCCTTCTCCCAGTTCCTGCCCCTGCCTGCCTCCACTCTCCCTCCTGTGACACTGGGAACACAGGCTGCTCAGGCCTGCACCTTCACATTTGCTACACGGGTCTCCAATGTTACGGGCTTGCCTCATTTGTAATTTGGTCTCTAGGTAGATAGTGTGCTGTTGGAAATAAATGGTATCGGGCTAAATTTTGTCTATTATTAACCCTATAATTATCGTGGCGGTATTATCTAACCCTCTATCATAATCACTAAGGCATAGACACCTCTTAGATTTTATAATTGCCTTATAAACACCTTGGGCTGGGCAAATAATTCCACCTACACTATCTCAGTAACCTCACCATCCACCTCCCAGCCCCCATCCAATGCCGTCCGCCTTCACCATCCTTATCTGGGCTACCGTCCATCCATAATCCTATAAATACCTGCTTATCTTTCATCTGGATCACTCCTTCCCACGCCACCTTTGGAGTCCTTCCTCTAGGCCCATGGTTTCTTTTCTATGCTAACCCATCAGGCTTTCTCCTCTTTCCTCCCTTCCGGTCTCTCCTTCCCCAAAGCCAGCGAACCTTAGCCACGCCTACCTCCTTCTGCCCTGCCTGGATACAGGCCTTTTTTATTAACCCATCAGGAATAATGTCTGAGGCAGGTTTACACAACAAGGATAGGTGTATCTGGGCAGTGACCAGATCTTGAGGGCCCGTAATTAACATCAAAACACGAGCATCAGACCAACGCCCAACAACAGGGCCTGGTGGTCTCCCCCTTGCTCTCACTGCAGGTTCAAATTCTACCAGGCTCCAAGGCCTGACTTCCCAAACTGAATCTCCCAGGGAGAAAAGATGAGAAAGGAAGGAAAAGGAAAAATGGAGGGGAAGAGAGAGAACACAGAAGCATCACAATAAAGTAGAAGTAACTGTATCATAGCAGACGGAAGTGTCGTCCAGCTGCTTCCGTCAGCAGGGACGTGGACTCAGGTTAGGGTCAAGTACCGCACACAGAATAATCTTTTCTCTTGTGCTTTGTAAGTTTTCTATAAAAATATGTGGTATAGTGCAACATTTTTTTTTTTAATAAAAACTAAGGGAAATTTTTCTGGGGGGGAAAAAGCCTCTAAAGTGCTAACTCCATAAACGTGAGGTTCTGTTACTGTTAGCATCTTGTGCCAACCTCACACTTGACACGTCTTCACTTACCGACGCCGCTGTCATCTAAGCGCATGTAGCCTTCCGCCAACGAGCTGAAACCAGTCAGCCCTCCCATTGCTGCG
>NW_026591711.1:554603-586614 GCF_907164565.1 Psammomys obesus | reverse complement strand
GGAAGGAAGGAAGGAAGGAAGGAAGGAAGGAAGGAAGGAAGGAAGGAGGGAGGAAAGGAGGGAGGGAGGGAGGGAGGGGAAAGGAATGGAAAAGCAAGCAAGCAAACTTTTAATCAGGTAGTGTCTAGCAATTCTTTAAAATCTAATCAATCACAATTACTTAAATTATTTAAATTCTACGACACTGCAACTTTATAAACATTCCAAGAACTGAGTATCTACCCATTGAATTTTGCTTTGTAGATAAATACTGAATCTGTAGCTAAATAAACCGTTCTAAAAATTCATTAAGTATTTAATAAAAGCTGGGTGGTGGCGGTGCACGCCTGTAATCCCAGCACTCAGGGAGGCAGAGGCAGGCGGATCTCTCTGAGGTTAGTCAGCTCTACAAAGTGAGTCTGGAACAGCCAGGGCTACAGTGAGGAACCTCATCTCAAAAAAAAAGCAAAAAATGACAACAACAACCAAAAGGATTTAATAAGAAAGTAAAGCAGTCTGTAAGTGTGTAAGAACGGAACTCACAGGCATTGCACGTGAAGCCACGTGCAGCCGTGTGCTGGTCAGCAAAGTGCTTGCACCTGCAGCGGATGGGCTGGGTGCCATTCAGAGGGACGTAGTGGTAAGCCTGACACCGGCACCTCGGCACTTGGCAAGGCAGGTCGATGGGGCGCTCCTGGGGAACTGTTTCAAAGTCAGTCTTATGCTGTTTATACCTTTAAAACACAAAAACACAGCTCGGATATTGTCAAACATTACAATTTATCGTTACTAGATGCACACGTAATTATTTTGATTCTGTTTTATCTTCATATTTGCTTTAATGAGGTAAAATAAACACTCCCACCCACGTGCGCATTTCTCTCAGCTTTGGTCAGTAATCTTCACTTTTTTTTTGGATTTTAATTTTTGGTTATTTAAAAAGTTTCACAACCATATAAAGAAATATAATTCCCTTAAAATACTTGTCATTGCAGTTCTTTAGTCTGGGTGCATATCCGCAGTGACTGAAAACGTTCCTTTTATGGGGACTGTGCTAGAAATCAAACCCAAGGCACCATGTATGCTGAGCAAATGGTCCACTACTAACTTATAGCCAGCCATACAAAACAGCTCTTTATAAACATGCTTTCTCTCAAGTCGGGTGTGGCAGTATCCCCCTCTGAGCTCGGCATTCAGAAGGCGGAGGCAGGAAGATCATGAGTGTGAGGCCAGCCTGGGCTATACAGCAAGACCCTGGCAAAAAACTAAAGTGTGATGGGATTGGCGAGAGGGTAAAGGTGTTTGCTGCCAATCTGATGACCATATTTTGATACCGACAACCTATATGGGGAGAGGAGCGAACCACCTCCTTTAATTATCCTCTGCACATCCACACTGTGTCCTGACAGGCCTGTGTCCTCATGCTCTCTCTTTCTGTGTGTCTGTCTGTCTGTCTCTATCTATCTATCTCTCTCCCTCTCGCTTGCTCCCGCTCTTCCTGCCTCTGTCTCTCTCACACACACGTACACATACTTGGTAAAATTATATAAAATTCCACACAGCAAGAAAACTAAAGGCCTATGAGAGGCCTCAGCAGGTAAAGGCTCTTCTTGCTGCCAAGCCTAACGCCCTGAGTTTGATCCTCTGGACCCATTGACCTCCACCCTCTCTTTAGAAAGAAACTTTTATAGAATCACAATGCTACATATAAAATACTTAAACACTGAAGTGGTTAAAGCCAAGGAAAGAACAGGAGCTGGAGCCCCCTCTTATGTAGCCTGCCTTTCTGCCTGGCACACCTCCGGGTCACACGGCTTCAAGAACAACAGTGAACACCATGGGACTAGCTGGAACACAGAGCAATTATTAAAAACTTGCCTTGAGATTCCTAATAGCCACATGCATACACATTTTCCGTGATTCACTTGTGAAAAAACAATGTTATATTTTCTGCTTACACAGAACATACAAGTAAATAACAATGCAACAAGAAAATTTCACAGATAAAATGAAAAGCACTATCAGCAGCAGGCTCTGGGCGCTGAGTGTTCTACTTTTCTACATATTTCCTGTGCCCTTAATAGCCAGGTTTCACTTTTATAAACAGAAAAAACATACGTTGGATAGGAATTTTATTAAGTGATGAATACTACAGAAAAATTTTCCTTGTCGTTGAATTGGATTGAGGGTCATTTTCAGGCTGCACAAACTCCACAGAGAATTAAATGTTCATTAAATGCTCACAAGCACAAATTACAAGACGACCACGAATTTGCCCAACCCCCTCAGTTTCAACAGATATCAACATGTAACCATCATCCTCCATTTCTCCATAGTGTTTTTAGTTATGGTTTCAAGGTAAGTTTAAAGCCAATCTATGTACATTACTCATCCTAGCAACTGCCTAACAACTTCTGGCAAACTGAAACTCTGTAAATAGCAACTAGACAAAGAGTCACTCAGAAGAGCCTCAGAGGCTGCTGTTGAAACAGGGTGGTTCTCCTTGAATGCATTCCTTAGACCGAAAAGCTAGACCTGGTCCCTAAATATGGGTACCAGGCTCAGTGGGTTTTCGTCTCGTACTTTTTGGGAAGCAGTTTGATCATGTTGATATTTCCTACTGTGAGATGATAGAGAAATTGGAAGGAATAGCACATGCATGACAAAATAAACAACAGACATTATGACTGGCCCCTCATATCCGTCCTCTGGGTAATGTTCTTGAACACAACTTGAAGTCAAAAGGATTTGCATTTTTGTTTGTTCAGGGTGTGGAGCCAGGTATGGTGGTGCATGCCTGTAATCCCAGCACCTGGGAGGCAGAAAAGTCATGAGTTTGAAGCTAGTTGAGGATTACACCCCAAGTTCCAGGCCAGCCTGGGCTAATGATGGGACCCTCTCTCCAAGAAATGAGCAAACAAATAGAGAATGAAAAACTCCAATCCAGCACTCCCTGAGGGTGGGGGGAGTGATTCCTACCTGAGGAGTGGGTCTACTGGTGGGCAAGCAGCCTGACTAGCATGGATCAGTGTGACACTGAGTGTCTACCAATCTAATAACAGGACCAGCAGAGGCTGCTTTCACCAGACTGAAAGACCCGCCGTCCTGTGTCACCAACGGCAAGACAAGAGCTGCTCATGGTGACAGACTGTGTTGAGTTTAACAGAGAAGGAAAGCTCGTCGTAGTTCTACTGCGCTACGTAAATGCCAGCATCACCTGTTTCTTGATCTTATTGCTGTTACGTAAAGAAGGAAGATATGTTTTTGCTGTAGTTTTAATTTTCTAGCCATCAGAAAAGAAGTGATAAAGTGGGTTGGAGAAGTGGCTCAGGCACAAACACTTCAAGACGCTGGCTCCCTGTGGCTCTCAGGTGGCTCACAGCCATTTGGAGCTCAGCTCCAGGCAGATCTGATGCCCCAGGCTTCAGCAGCCACCTGCACATACCCACCCAGACACACACACACACACACACACACACAATTTAAAAATAAAAAGTTAAAAAAAGATGATACAATATCTTACCTATGTGTACAAAAACAGGGTGTCTCTGGGCCAACAAGTTTACAATCCATTCCTGTTGGTGACCGCCAGCTCACAAACAGTCTGTTCTGTAAACGCATGGGTAAAACTTTCTTCTTGTATTCTTCATATTCTTCAGGAGTAAAAAGTTTCCCTCCATCATCCTCACCAACAATTCTACAACAACAACAAGCATTGCTTTTAACCCTTGAGTATTTTCCAGGCCAAAAATACCAAACTCTAAAATTAAATTATTCTTGTATATTTAAATAAAAAGTGGCTTTGACTTTGGGTTTTTGACTTTGAATGCAAATACACAGCCAAATTTCAAACAGTAACAATACAACTTTTGCTTCTGATGGAGTTCGGCATGTACAAGCAGAGATGCCATTCCCACCATCCCGAATATTCTTCCCTCATTCCAGGAGCCTCCTTCTCTGCCTTGAGAGAAGGGACATATTTCTCTCTGAAGATTCAACAGCCCAGAGAAGAATGTACACAAACAGGCCTTCCTAAGTTCCCTGGTTCATTAGGTCATACTGTCTTGTCCTATGGTCATTTTTCTCCATGGCTGCGCACTATTCAACAGACCTCAGCATGAAGGTACAGGATTTCCTGTGTGTTTATTTTCTTCCACTCCCACTCTGTGTAAAACTTGGCTCTGTAAGCTTTTCCCTGGTCACCCTTCCTTTTTAAAACACGACTTTACTGATTGTGGTTCAACTGGGAAATATCTCCCACAGGTTCTCGTATCTGAACACTTGGTCCCCAGGTGACTTGGTCCCCAGGTGGTGGTGCTGTTTGGTGAGGTTAGGGGACCATTAGGAGGTGCAGCCTTGCTGGAGGACGTCCACTACTCAGGGGCAGCTTTCAGAGACCATAGCTTTCTCCACTTCCTGCTCTCTCCCTACTCTGCTTCCTGTGTGAAGACAAAGCATGGTCAGCCATCTTCCCGTCTTGCCACCACGCCACTCCTGCCCATCTGGAGCCATTTCTTTTGACCATGGTATTTCATCACGGCAACAGAGAAGTAGCTGCACACATATCAAGGTTTGCCAGTGGAGAATCATCACATACCCACGTCAATGTCTCCTTTAATTCTGAAACAAACATTCATTCTTCTCATTAAAAGCTAGAGCCCAAGCCAGATGGGGTTTCACTCCTGGAATCCCGTCTAAAAAGGCTGAGGCAGGAAGACGAGCTGGAGGCCAGACTGGACTACACAGCAAGACCCTGTCTCAAGAAAATAAAAATCTTGAGCTTAAACTGCTAAAAATTATGTTTTCATCCTTTAAAAACAGTACCTAAAATTAAAAATACATCAATGTAGAAGCCAGCATAACTGCTTGCCATACCTGACCTCTGACCTATGGACAGAAGCTGAAGGTCATGTGATCTCTGAAAACATGCTTTGATTTACACAAGCTCAAACTCATGGTATGTAGTGGGTGATCAGATGTTTCAAAGTGTAATTTGATTTTATGGGAAAAAAAACATCCTGCAGTATTTCTATGAGAAAAAATTTGCTTTGGGAGAATAAAGAAAAAAATACATTAAAAAAAGTAAAAAAAATTGCCAAAGTGGAAGAAATTTCTCTTTGAAAATATCTCCCTTTAATTCCCAGAAAGTGCTGTTTATAGAATGTTTTTTTTTGTACATTACACACTTTTTCATATTTTGAAGTAGCTAGTTGGAGTAGAAAATAGAAACCCAATTCATAAGCTATACAAGCAGCACAATCTTCCTTCTTGTTGTTTTTAAGTAAACTTTTAAAAACCTGCAAATATAATACAAGTCACACACTAAGATTAACCAGCCCCAAAGTCTATACATCTCACAGACTTTTGCAAAGTTAGAATGGCCATTCTGAAGCTTTACACTTACACTATTTAGTATATTTTATGCACTTATCCACCAAGAAAACAAACAAAAAAACTGCATGACAGTTAGAACTGGAAAGACAGTTCTGTATCTTCCTTCGCTGCGTGTGCCTGTTGCCTTCTTTCCGTTCTTCCCCTGTTGCTTATCCTTTTTTTTCTCCCCTTTATTTGCTTTGATTGTTCTCTCCTTTGCGTAAATACTCTAGATACACAATAGGTTTTTTTTGATGCACTTATTCTGAGATAAAGTTTTAATTACAGCCATCAAAGAATACCAGCAGGTACCAGAAAGAGTGAGGGATAAATGCAAACAGAACAGCTCAAACTTTATTGTATGTCCCCTGTCTCCAGGGCATCTTGCTCGCCTGCTGAACTGAGTTACTGAATCTGGGTAAGCCTGAGATCCTGTTTTTCTAGTAAGCCCCAGGTACCCCAACTTTTGACACTGAGTAGAAAGACTGTATACTCCCTCCCAGGTGTCTCCCACCAAAGGCAAGTCAAAATTCAAGGAAACTGGGGAAGCTTTTGTCTTGGCATTTTTTATGTTTGTTTGCAGAACCCAGGACTTTGCACTTAACTGGGCAATGGTTCTACCATTGCTACATCTCAGTCCTTCGTTTTTTCAGCAGCTTCTCTCTATGTGGTTTAAACGGACCTTGAACTCACTACCCTCTCAGACAATGCCTCAGGGCTGAAATTACAGGCCTGGGCCCTGACAGTAGGAAGGTTTGTTTCTAACAGTGATCATTTTCAAAGCCTCCCCCATATATAACCTTTTTAAATCTAGGAGCCCAAGTCCTCATGTTTCTCAGAATTTGTTGACGGTAAAGAACATGATGATCTCTCCTAAATGGACATGTTCCATGATATTTATACTTGCAAAGGTCACCTTCCACAGGCCCGTCCCTAGCATTTCCTGGACAAGAGAAGAGTGAAAGTTTAAGGAAAAGCCAGAGAGCAAAACCAGCGAAGCCAGCCCTGCTCTGGGTGAGAGGGAAGTATGTGGTGAATGCGAGGACTGTGTGCTGGTTAGGTTTACGTCAACTCAACACAAGCCAGAGTCAGACAGACCTCGCTCCCCGCTCGTGAGATTGGCCTGTGGGCAAGCCTGTGGTTTGACTGCAGACTGACTTAAGAGAGCCCAGCTCACTATGGGCAGTGCCACTCCTGGGCGGTGCCTACAGTGCTATTATAAGCAAGCAGGCTGAGCCTGCCACCAGCAGCAAAGCAGTAAAGCATCTGCCCCTGCCCTGTCCTCCTCGGGAAATGGAGCACGAGGTACATGCTGAAAGAAACCCTTTTCTCCTCAAGCTGTTTTTGATTGTGATGTTTTATCACAGCAATAGAAACCTAAGACGGACTAATCAAGCTGTTCCTTCTTGCTTTTCCTTTTAAGACTCTTCAGACAGTTCTAAACATTACCCAAAACTACGCTAGTGGGGCAGTATGCCTAGACACCCTTGGACGACCTGGGAGAAGCTCCATACATTTGGCCTTTCCTTCATCGTCTTGCCAAGTCGTCTGCAGCCCCTATTCTCCCCAGTTTCCCAACAGTCAAAAAGAAACCTTTCTTAGGAGATACGGACCGGAGGCAGAGGCATCAGCCTTTGTGCGACCTCCAGTCAAAGGAGCAAGCAGCTGTGTCCCCAGCTTTGGGAGAGGAGTCTCAGAAACTCAGCCCTAAACCACCCCCCTGGGCTTGGAGGCATTCCCCAGTTTACGCCTTACCCATCACTGAATTAATGTGCACATTGACGTCTATTCACTTTTATAGGCCCCAAGTGATCAATATGTAATTCTTCAATTGTCACCAAGAGAAATAAAAAAGGACCCATTATAGAGGTAGTTAATCACCCCTTTTGGCAAGGGAGACTCAGAAGAAATTCACTACAGAATAGAACCGTGTGTCATCATATTTAATTACAGAAGATGAAATGTGAAATTATTCCAGGCCTCTCGAACAGCCTAGGAACGGACTCCCGGAGCCCTACTGCGCTCTCCAGCCGGGTCCCTGTTCGTCCCGGGTGCTCCGATGACAGAGACCTAGACGGGAATCGGAGCCCGCCCCACGGAGCAGAGTAAGGCCTCACCTCCGGTATTCTAGGTACTCGTCCACCGCGGCCGCGCCACCGGGAGGCAACGTCAGCCGCTCCATGGCCGCGGGAAACGAAAGGAGCCCTTGCCTCGAGCCCTGAGTCCGCCCTACGGCTGCCAGGCAGGATCCGCCAGACCTGCGCGAGCACCAGCCATGCCACCAGAAACCGCCCAGCCTCGCCGGGACCCGCACGGCCACGCCCCCTAAGCCCCGCCCTCGGCCCAGGACACGCCCATCTGTCCCACCCACTTAGTTTCTCCTCCTCATTCCCGCCCTCGTCCCGCTAAGCTCCGCCCCCTTCCTCAGCTCCTCCCCAATAAGCCTGGCCTTCTCCCCCGGGCTCCGCCCTCTTAGCTCCGCCCTCGCCCCACCCCAGAGCCCCACCCCCCCCTAGCGCCACGCCCTGCTCCTGCACTCCGTGGGTCCTATAGGGTGCCGTGCTCCTCCCTTGTACCGCGCCCTCCCTGGCCACGCCCCGCTCTGCCCCGCCCCTGCCGCTCAAGGCCAAAGGTCTCGTGACTGCACGCGTGGCTTACAGGTCTGCCCGCGGATGCCCTTAGGGCCTTTACTCCCGTCGCCCTACCCGTTCCCTGAGCCCTAAAAACCGGCTTCTCCGGCACAGTCCCACGTCGGAAAAGAGATGCTGTTCGCCCCGTTCTTCAAACATCACGCTGGTCGGTCGCTGCTCCGTCACCAGGAAGTGCTTAACACCGAGGAAGGGCAGCGGGATACAATGGGATCGCAGAGTGGGGCTTTGCGAGCCTCTTTTCATTTAATCCGTCTCTAAGTGGAACTGGGTGTTGGAGAAATGTCCGCTTGGAGCGGTGCCTAAGAATGCTCGCTGTGCACCCTCATAATCTCACGGACGGCTCATACCCCGGTTTCGAGGCGGCCGGAGCCTGGAGAACCACTGGGGCCTGCGGGCTTTCAGCCTAGCCCAGAAAGTTCCAGCCCTGGGTTCGGGGAGCGAGTACCCGAAAGGACTCTCCTCTCCCCTCCCTGGCCTCAGAGCGTGTTTACACAGGCTCACGCGCCCATTCACGGTTACAGACTTGGAATCAGCGCGTCTCTGAAGGTGGGGGAGGGGCGGCGGCGTCCACGTTTTCAGCGTTAGGGTTGATGCTGAGCACTGAGAGTAGAAGCTTAGTTGGGCAGCATGAGTTTGGCAGGGGGAGGCTACACTAGCAAGACGCGACGCCACTGACAAATAAGAAGATATGAAACCAGCAGTCCTGGGTACCTGTGCTTTGTACGGGTGACAAGAAAACAGTGTTCTCCAAAGAAAGTAAATAACGGGCTAAGGAAGAACAAGAAGAAGCAATTCAGCCAAGTTCTTGCCATCTAGGTTGGAAGCCAGAGCCTTTGCGCTGCTGGGTAGACACTGCATCGCCAGACTATACCCCTGGCTCCAAGCTAAGTCTGTCTTAACCTTTAAAAAGAACCCCCACGCATTTTATATAAAGATGGAATTATCACCCATTAGTCACTTAGCCAAAAGCTGTTCTGGCAAGCTGGAAAGGGTTAAGAAATCCATCATTACTCGGGAGAAAAGGACTCTCAAACATTGAGGCTATCTCGGGACCAGATTTAGCATTCTTTGTTAATCATCTTCTTGCTTAAGGGATAATTGCATTTTACAGATTCAAGGTTCTCGGCAACTCACATGCAACAGGCCAATTGCGGCAGTTTCCCAAAAGTATGTTTCCACTTTAGCCCTCTACCAACTGAGCTATGTATGTCCCCAGCCCGGCCAGTATGATGATTTTGACGGATGGTCTCACTCACTTTGTTATCCGGCTGCTTTAGAACTCACTATGCTGTCCAGTCTGGTTTCACACTTTCGGTTCCTCCTGTCTCTGCTTCCCACGTGCTGGGACCGGAGATGTTCTTGATGATGTTAAGCAATTCATTCAAAACCTCTTTAAAAATTACCTTTAATTAACATACAAAGCATTGGATCTCCATAAGGATTTTTTTTTTCTTTGTGCTGTTGTTGGGTTTTTTGTTTTAGTTTGGTTTGATTTTTTTCAAGACAGGATTTTCTCTGTGTAGCCTTGACTGTCCTGGACTCGCTCTGTAGACCAGGCTGACCCTGCACGCACAGCAATCCGCTGCCTCTGCCTCCCTGAGTGCTGAGATTAAAGTCATGCCCCCACTGCACCCGGCAAGGCTTTTTCATCCATATTAGTACCCCTACCCCTACCTCAGCCCTACTGAAACCTTTAACTCCCACTATTCCCCCATCTACTTTCACTCACGTGAGTTCTACTATTCCCTTCCCACATTGAAAGCATCTTCTCCCCTCCCCCCACCCCTTACGGGAACTTTCTGGCTTACTGACCGCTACAGACACTACATATTAAATACATAAGTGTAAAACCTTGAAACTCAGATGCACATTGAGGAAGAACGTGTGTCACTGTCTTTCTGGGCCCGGGTCACCTCACTGAGTACATACTTCACTGTTCATGCACCTGAAGTTTTTATTTTTCTCTGCAGCTGAAAAAATCCCATTGTGTATATAGAGCACATTTTCATTATCCACACAACAGTTGGTGGCCATCTACACTGACTCCATTTCCTAGCTACGGTGAATAAAAACACAGTAAATACGGGTGCACACGTGTGTCTGTAGCAGGATTTGGAATCCTTAGGATATGTGCCCAGAAATGGTGTGGCTGGGTCACATAGTCGTTCTATTTTCAGCTTTTTGAGGGACCCCCACACGACTTTCCGTAGAGGGTGCTCAATGGAAAGTGCACCAGTCTCCACTCTCACCACCAAGTGAGAGGAGAGTTCCTCCTTCCCCACGCCCTTGCCAGTATGGTTTGTGTTTTGATTTCTTGATGAATAGCCATTCTGACTGAGTGACACCTCAAAGTTGCTTTAATTTTTATTCCCTGGTGGCTAAGGAGGTGAGGCATGCTTTCACAGTATTAATTGACTAGTTGTGTTTCTTGAGAAATCTCTTTAGCCCCTTTATTGATTCGGTTGTGTGTTTTCTTGATGTTTAGTTTATTGAGTTCTCTATATATTCTACATACTAATCCTCTGTTGAACGTATAGTTTGAAAATTTTTTCTCCCAATCTATATGCAGTCTTTTAATTTGATTGACAATTGTCTCTGTTCCTGCTTTTAATTCTACGAGGTCACATTTACTGATAATTTGGCCCTCCTGGGCAATCAGAATCCTGTTCAGAAAGTCCTTACCTATACCTGTATCTGCAAATGTACTCCGTTGTTTTCTCTTCTATCCATTTCAGAGTTTGTGGTATGAATTTGAGGTTCTTGATCCATTCGGAGTTGTTTTGTGCAGGGTGAAAAATAAGGATCCAGTTTGATTCTTTTGCATGTAGATATCTAGTTATTTCAGATTTTGGCTTTTAACATTTTGTTTATTCATTAAGTTGTTTATTTACTATACATCCCAGTCCAGGCTTCCCCTCCCTGCTCTCCTCCCAGTCCTCCCACTCACCTCACCTTTCTCCCAATCCATCCCTCCTCTCCTTCTCCTCAGAAAGGGAGGCCTCCCATGGATATCAAGTTGCAGTAAAACTAGGTGTGTCTTCTTCTGCTGAGGCTGGACAAGCAGCCCAGTAGGAAGAAGAGACCCAAAGACAGACAATGTAGTCAGAGACAGACCCTGCTCCCACTTTAGGAGTCCCACATGAAGACTGAGCTACACAACTGTTACCGGACAGCCAGAGGTATTATTCACAGAAACCGTCTTGAAAAAACAAACAAAATAAAATAACATAGTAATAGTAACAATGCTTGTCTTTCTGGTTCTGGGTTACCTCACTCAGAATGATCTTTTCTAGTTTCATCCATTTGCCTACAAATTTCATGATGTCATTGTTTTTAACAGCTGAATACTACTCCATTGTGCAAATGTATTACAGTTTCTTTATCCATTCTTTGGTTGAGGGACATCTAGGTTGTTTCCAGTTTCTAGCTATTACAAATAAAACTGCTATGAACATAGTTGAGCAAGTGTCTTTGTGGTATAGTGAAACATATATCCTTTGGGTATATGCATAGGAGTGGTATAGTTGGGTCTTGAAGTAGGTCTATTCCCAATTTTCTGAGAAACTGCAAAACTTATTTTTTTAAAGTGGCTTCTTTATAAAAAAAAAAAAATCAGGCATCTAAAGGAGTGTGTGCTTATTTCTGGGTCTTTGTTTCAATTCCATTGATCAACCTGTCTATTTCTATGCCAATACCATGCAGTTTTTATTATTATTGCTCTGCAGTACAGCTTGAAATCAGGGATGGTGGTACCTCCACAAGATCTTTTATTGCACAGGATTGTTTTAACTATCCTGGGTTTTCTGTTTTTCTATATGAAGTTGAGAATTATTCATTCAAGGTCCGTAAAGAATTGTGTTGATATTTTGATGAGAATTGCATTGAATCTATAGATTGCTTTTGGTAAAATGATCATTTTTAATATGTTAATCCTATTGATCCATGAGCCTGGGAGATCTTTCCATCTTTTGATATGTTCTTCACGTTCTTTCTTCAGAGACTTGAAGTTCTTGTCAAACAGGTCTTTCACTTGTTTGGTTAGTTACACCAAGATATTTTGTATTATTTGTGGCTATTGTGAAGGATGTTGTTTCTCTGATTTTTTTTCCTCAGCCCATTAATCATTTGTATACAGAAGGGCTACTGATTTTTTTTTAAGCTAATTTTGTATCCAGCCACTTTGCTGAAAGTGTTGATCAGCTGTAAGAGTTCCCTGGTAGAATTTTTGGGGTCACTTATGTATACTATCATATCACCTGTGAATAGCAATACTTTGGCTTCTTCCTTTCTAATTTGTATCCCCTTGATCTCCTTTAGTGCTCTTATTGCTCTAGCTAAGATTTTGAGTATTATATTGAAGAGCTACAGAGAGAGTGGGTAGCCTTGTCTTGTCCTTGATTTCAGTGGAATTGCTTTATGTTTCTCTCCATTCAATTTGATATTGGCTAAAGGCTTGCTGTATATTGCCTTTACTATTTTTAGGTATGCATCTCTCCATGACTTTTAATATGAAGGGGTGTTGGATTTTGTCAAAGGCTTTTTCAGCATCTAATAAGATGATCATGTGGATTTTCTTCTTTCAATATGGAGGATTGCATTGATAGATTTTTGTATATTGAACCATTCCTGCATTCCTGAGATGAAGCCTACTTGATCATAATAGATGATATTTTTGATGTGTTCTTAGATTTGATTTGTGAGTATTTTATATCATTTTTCATAAGGAAAATGTGTCTGAAATACTCTTTCCTCATTGTGTCTTTGTGAGGCTTATGTGTCAGGGTGGCTGTGGCCTCATAGAGTGAGTTAAGCAATGTTCCTTCTATTTCTGTTTTGGGGAATAGCTTGAAGAGTATTTGTATTAGCTCTTCTTTGAAGGTCTTGTAGAATTCTGCACTGAAACCATCTGGCCCTGGGCTATTTTTGGTTGATACACTTTTAATGACTGATTCTATTTCTTTAGGGGTTATAGGACCATTTAAATTGTCTGCTTGATCTTGATTTAACTTTGGTAAGTGAAATCTATCTAGAAAATCATCCATTTCATTTAGATTTTCCAATTTTGTGCAGTACAGGCTTTTGAAGTAAAGCCTAATTAATCATTCTTTTGATTTCCCCAATATCTGTAATGTCCTCCTTTTCATTTCTGATTTTGTTAATTTGTATATCACCTCTCTGCCTTTTAGCTAGTTTGGGTAAGCTAATTTGTCTGTCTTGTTGCTTTTGTCACAGAAAAAACTCTTCGTTTCATTGATTCTTTGTATTGTTCTATTTGTTTATTGATTTCAGCCCAGAGTTTGATTTCTTTCTTTATTTCTTCCCTGACCCAAAGTTCATTGACTAGAGAGCTGTTCAGTTTTCATGAGGTTGTAAGCTTTCTGTTGTTCCTGTTGTTGAAGTCCAGCTTTAATCCTCCGTGATCTGATAAGATATGGGGGTTACTCCAATTTTCTTCTATCCTTTATCCTTTGAGACTTGCTTTGTTACCAGGTGTATGGCCAATTTGGAGAAAGTTCCTTTAGGTGCTGAGAAAAAACATGTGTGTGTGTGTGTGTGTGTGTGTGTGTGTGTGTGTGTGTGTGTGTGTTTCAGTGAAAAGTTCTGTAGAAATCTGTTAGTTCTGTTTGATTCAGGACATCTGTTAGTTTCATTATTTCTCTGTTTAGTTTCTGTCTTGATGATCTGTCCATTGGTGAGAGTGCAGGGTTAAACTCTCCCACTATTAATATGTGTGGTTCATTGTGTGATTTTAAGCTTCAATAATGTTTCTTTTACAAATGTGGGTGTGTTTGTATTGGGGGATAGATGTTCAGAATTGAGATGTTCTTTTGGTGGATTTTTCCTATGATGATTATCAAGTATTCTTCCCCATCTCTTTTGATTTATTTTGGTTGGAAGTCTATTTTGTTAGATATTAGAATGGCTACTCAGCTTGCTTCTTGGGTACATTCGATTGGAAAGCCTTTTTCCAGCCCTTTGCTCTGAGGTGTGTTTCTTGTATGCAGAAGAATGAGAGAACCTGTTACACATCCGTTCTGTTAGCCTGTGTCTTTTCATTCAAGAATTGAGTCCATTGATATTAATGACCAATGATTGTTAGTTCCTGTTATTTTGATGTTTGTGGTGTTACTGTGTGTGTGTGTGTGTGTGTGTGTGTGTGTGTGTGTGTGTTTCTCTTCTTTTAGCTTTGCCATGGTGGAGTTATTTATTGCCTATGTTTTCTTGGATGTAGTTAACCTCCTTGGGTTGGAGTTGTCCTTCTAGTATCTTCTGTAGGGCTGGATTTGTGCATAGATGTTGTTTAAATTGGTTTTGTCATGAAATAGCTTGTTTTCTCCATTGATTGAAAGTTTTGCTGGGTCTAGTAGTCTGGGCTGAAATCTATGGTCTCTTAGGGTCTGCCCAGACCCTTTTAAAGTTTCTGTTGAGAAGTGTAATTCTGACAGGTCTGCCTTTATATGTTCCTTTATATGTTTTTCTTGCAGCTCTTTTTCTTTGTTCTGTAGGCTTAGTGTTTTGATTACGATGTGGCAGAAGGATTTTCAGTTTTGGTCCAATCTATTTGGTGTTCTGTAAACTTCATGTATGTTTATAAGCATCTTTTCTTTAAGTTAGAGAAATTTTCTTCTATGATTCTGGGCCTTTGAGCTGGGAATCTTCTCCTTCTTCTATCACTATTATTCCTAGGTTTGGTCTTTTCATTGTATCCCAAATTTCCTGGATGTTTTATGTCAGAAACTTTTTAGATTTAACATTTTTTTGACCAGTGTACCAATTTATTCTATCATATCTTCTACACCTGAAATTCTCTTGAATTCTGTTGGTTGTGCTTGCATCTGTAGTAGTTTCTGTTCTCTTACCTAGGTTTTCCATCTCCAGGATTTCTTCAATTTTTGTTTTCTTTATTGCTTCCATTTCCATTTTCAGGTCTTAAACAGTTTTATTTATTTCCTTTGCCTGTTTGATTATATTTTCCTGTGTTTCTTTAAGGGATTTATTCATTTTCTCTTTAATAGCCTCTATCATCTTCATAAGATTGGATTTAGAGTAATTTTCTTGTGCTTCAGCTGTGTTAGCATATCCAGGGATTGCTCTGATAGGATAGCTGGGCTCTGGTGGGGCCATATTGCATTGGCTCTTGTTGATTGTGCTTGCTGGCCGTTAGCCATCTGGTTTTGTGTTTATTAGAGGTTTAGATCCTGGTTTCTGACTTTATCTTTGTTGGCTAGATGTTTTGTGGGTGTTTCTTCCTTTGATTTCTGTTTCCTCTGTCTTCTGGCCTGGAGTTTTGGTGAACAGTGAGTCTTCAATCCAGCAGGGTGTCTCCCCTGTGGGTTTTGTGGCTTGAGTGGGCTCTGGGGTTTCAGGTTCTAACCTTGCCTATGGAGTCCCTAGTGCCAGCAGAACCTGGGGTCACTGGTGCCAGAGCGGCCTCTGGGAAAGAAGGCAGAGTTGTGGGCCAGAAAATAGAGGACAGGGGACAGTAATTTATGGCTGTTTAAAGGGTGTGCCTTAAGGGGACTTGGTGGGCAAGGGCCTAGGCTGGGGTCTTACCTGGTGTCAGCAGGCCTCCAGGAATCCAGGCAGAGTTGTGGGCCAGGAAATGGAGCACAGGGGACAGGGTGCGGTTTGCCAACATCTGGTTTTCTAAACACTATTTGTTCAAGAGGCTGTCTTTTCTCCAATGTGTATAATTTATATCTTTATCAAAAATCAGGTAGCTCTGAATTGCATGGCCTTGTTTATGGGATCTCTGTTTTATTCCATTGATCTACGTGTCTGTTTCTGTGCCAGTAGCATGCTGCCTTTATTACCATAGCTATGTAGTAGAACTTGAAATCAAGTATAGGGATACTTCTAACAGTATTCTTTTTGCTCACAATTTCTTTGGGTACCGAGGTGGGTTTTTTGTTTGTTTGTTTGTTTTTTTGTTTTTTTTTTATTTCCATAGGAATTTTAAGATATTTTTTTCTATTTCTGTCAAGACCATGACTAGAATTTTGATTAAGAATCACATTAAATTTGTAGATTGCTTTTTACTAATCCTACTAATTCATGAGGATAAGGGATCTTTCTAGAGTCTTTTACAGTCTCCTTCTCTGTGTTTTAAGGTTCCATTATAGACCTCCTTGGTTAGGGTTATCCCAGGGCGGCTGGTTTGGTCTGAGACTATTGTGAATGCGATTGTTTCCCTGGCATCTTTTTCAGGATATTTGTCTTTGGTATATAAGAAGGAAAATGATTTTAGTGTGTTAACTTTGTACCCTGCCACTTTGCTAGAAGTGCTTGCCAGTTCTGTTTCCTGGCGAAGTCTCGTGTGTAGAATCATATAATGTTTGCAGAGAGGTGTTTCGGCTTTCTCCTTCCCCATTTGTATGCTTTTTATTTACTTCTCATGTCTTACTCCTCTAGCTGAGACTTTCTAGCACTATACTGAGCAAGAGTAGAGCTAGTGGACACCTTTGTCTTATTCCTATTGTTCATGTAACAAGGAGTGTAACTCGTGTATATACTGGAAACCAAAACAAGTTGTAAAGCTCTTTCCTGCAGTAACCACTTCATTGCAGAATGGTCCGGACTGAGCCCGCGCAGTTCTCTGGGGTTTAACTGGTCATAGTATCTAGGACAGACAATGGGCAAACAGTAAGAAAAAGAACCCATGAAACTTCAAGACTGTATTTTAAAAGTGCTTTCTAGGCTGAGGAGACAGTTCGTTGGTTCAGTTGCCTCACAAGCCTGAGGACCTGAGTTTGATCCCCAGAATGTACGTTAAAAGCTAGAGCGAGAAAGCACATGCTTGTAATGCCAGCGCTCAGGAGGCAAAGGCAGGTGGCCAGCCAGCCTAGCCTAACTGGAAGGTTCCAGGCCCCACTGAGACCCTATCTTGGAAAAATGGTAGAAAGTACCTTAGGAATGACACCCAAGGAACAGTATATACCCCCACCCCCACACATAATCCCATACACAAACATATATATACATACATACATATATACATATAAATATACAGTGCTTTCTGTGTATTTTAAATTCAAAAAATATATGGACAAAGGGAATCCCTGCCCATCCTTCCTCAGGATCCTCCAGTCTTCCTCTTGAGGCAGGTCCCAGTAACACTTTAACTACCTCTCTTTATTAACTCCTTTTCCCTAAATTGTCACAACTCAGACATCCACTAGAGAGCTTAGAAGCTGTCATAGGTAGAATTTTATTGCAGTGAAGAGACACTGTGATGATGGCAACTTTTATAAAAGAAAATTGGAGCTGGCTTACAGTTCAGAGGGTTCGCCCGCTGTCATCACGGCGGGAAGCATGGCGGCACACAGGCAGACACGGTGCTGGAGAAGGGGCTGAGAGTTCTACATCTTGATCCACAGACAGCAGAAGGGAATGCCATCCTGTGGGTAGCCTGGGCACCTGAGACTCAAAGCCAGCACCGCCTAGTGACACACTTCCTTTAACAAGGCCACGCCTTCTAAGAGTGCCACTCCCCATGAGCCTATGGGGGCCATTTTTATTCCAGACACCTCAGAAGCCTCCCAGGCACATACGCATTTTTATAGAGCCTATTTAAGACCAAAAATAATTCAATATCAGATATGTAGGCCATTCTAAGGTCAGGTTCACATGTTAGGGGCAGGGCCTCCACGCCACTCTCTTCCAGTCACATCAGTGTTTGCCCGTGCCTGGCTGACTTTCTGTGAGCACCCAGCCCTGCTTTAGGCAGCAGCGAAATTAACAGAGACAAATAGCAGGGATAAAAAACAAAGCAAAGCAAAAAAAACAGGCCCTATGCGCTCGTAGAAACTGGCAAGGGAACGTCTGGGTAGGCAAAAAGCGCTTAATGAATCGAGAGGGAAATAATTAAACAGGCTCAGCACAATTATGAACTCTCCAGAAGATGCTGGAGCAGTGACTCTTCTGCAGAAAGACAACCTCAAAAATTCAGCATGGCAAACTGGAGCGGGAAGCCAGCCAGAAAATGCAATCCTAACTCTATGTCACTTTATATGAAACTAACACTTTCTGATCTAATCTAATCCTAATTCTGTGTCACTTTATATAAAACTAACGCTTTCTAGTCCCGTGGGTGTGGCTTGCCCGACAGACCCTACTGCAGTTTCCTTCCAAAACATAGCTAAGTTGACCCAGGAGGAAGGACGGACAGAGAGCGAGGAAAATTGCCTACGAAAGTAATTGTTAGGTGTTTTGCACATTTAATCCTCATAAAATGTTATAAGAATCATCTGCATTTTGCAAGGACAAATGCATCAGGAATGCTCTCTCTGCAAAATAATGGAAAAATCCAACCAGCAGTGGCTTAGGCATAAATTTTACCAAAAGTGGTTTTGTTTTGTTTTTCTTATTACTCTGCAAAAGCGGAGGCAGCCGCTGGCAGTGGTTCAGGGCATTGCTCCATGGCTACAAGAACAGTCAGTGGCCCCTCGAATACCCAAATTCGAGGAAGAGAAAAGGAGGGTCACCAACATCACCTGTCCTTTTGTCAGGTTCTTAGAAACCTCCCTGGAAAAGGTTTTCACCACATCACTCACAACAGGAGTGTGGCACGGCCTCCTGTGACACAAAGAAGACTGAGCAAACAAGCTTGAGTTTCCAGGAGACGCTCACAGATGCCTTAGTGTGAAAATCAAACAGCAGGTCCAAGCCACAGCGTGTGTCATGGCTCACCCTTGAGCTGTATGCGCCAGCATGGGTCTTCCCGTGGTAGTGTCTCACACCGACTGCATTCACAGATGGCTGAGGA
Source organism: Psammomys obesus (assembly GCF_907164565.1). Lineage (NCBI taxonomy): Eukaryota > Metazoa > Chordata > Mammalia > Rodentia > Muridae > Psammomys > Psammomys obesus. The sequence goes on along the minus strand of NW_026591711.1, from coordinate 567,846 downwards.
AGCAGCCTCTCCGCCTCAGCCAGCTTCTGCATCCCGCCTAGCCCGGTGTCTGCCATCTTCTCAGAGACCCATTCTCTCCACTCCTCCTTCTTCTCCTTTTTCTTCTCTTCAGTGCTGGGGACTCATTCCTGCGTCAGCAGCAATCTCCGAGCCCCACCCCCGACCCAGGATCTGTTTACCACTGTTAACCACAATGTTCTTCATCGGGCAACTTGTCCTCCAAACTACTGCAAAGATACGGAGTCCTAATCAATGCGCGGGTATGAATAAGCCCTGGAAGCATTCCTGTTCCCTCTCCAGTGACTGGAGCGCCATCACTCCTTGCCTGAGCCTTTGTTAAAATAAGAAAATAAAGAACGTGTACCGCATGATGAATGAACTAGAAGCTTATACGGAAGTTTTCACTCATGATAAATGAGCAGGTCATGTCGGTGTCTTAGGCATGCTGGCAATATATACCACCCTCAGCCAGATGTGGTGCTACTCATCTTTGATCCCAGCATGTAGAACGCAAAGGTAGGAGGATCTCTGTAAGTTCAAGACCAGAGTGGTTAACACAGTTCTAGGTGAGTTCAGCCAGAGCTACAGAGTGAGACGCTGTGAGATATAGATAGATAGATAGATAGATAGATAGATAGATAGATAGATAGATAGATGTGTGTATAAATGGTATATATATACTATATACACCATACATATCTTATTATACACACATACATAAATATATATTATATATTTATATATTATATTGCATCTATTATATATTTATTTATATAAATGTTATATTATTTAACATTTTATATGTTATAATAAATGTTATAGATGTATTAGATATATATGTACACACATCTATATCATATATAAACATATATATAACATGTTTTATATATCAGAGAACATATATCACAATACCTTATAATAATATATGAATACATTAATACAATATCAAAACTTTCCTCCGCCCTGAATACTCCCTCCCTCTGACTCTGGGCAAGGGTCCTGTCCTCCTAAACGCCTTTCCTCATTTTCACACTGTAAGCAGCTCCAGGCCCTACTGGAGCCTTGAGCCTGTGTATTGGTTTGCTGTTGCTCTCATTCCCATAGGTGGCGAAGTTCTTGAAAGAATTCTTTGGGAGTGAGCGCCGATCTTCCTGCCTGTCTGCTGAGAGCTGTACTGCACTTGTCTGCCCCGCCCCCCCCCCCCCCCCCCCCCCCGCGGGCTCTCACAGGGCCGCTACTGAAAAGTTTGCTTCCAAAATCTCAAGCGCCTGCCAGTGTTGACACACAACATATACTATAAAATGTGGTCAATAAGCATAAGTTGATTTTTGTGTGTTTTTCTTTCTTTCTTTCTTTAATGGTTTGGGGTTTTTTTTGGTTGGTTGGTTGGTTGGTTGGTTGGTTGGTTGGTTGGTTGGTTTTGAGACAGGGTTTTTCTGTGTAGCCTTGGCTGTTCTGGACTCAATTTGTAGACCAGGCTGGCCTCGCTCACGGAGATCCCTCTGCCTCTGCCTCCCTGAGTGCTCCCTGAGGATTAAACTGATATTTTTTTAAAGCCCTGCTAAAAATATACTTTAAATGCCTGAAATTAGGCCTTACATATAGTGGTAACCTTGATTCATCAATATTGTCTACTGGCATTTTACAATCTGAATTGTGACAAACACCTCTGACGTCTTCATTTTGAAGGGAATGCTGTGCTCAAGACTGCATGACATTTCCAGGCGGTGGGGGTACACACCTTTAGTCCTAGCACTTGTAAGGCAGAAGCAGGCATATTGCTATGAGTTTGAGGCCAGCCTGGTCTACAAAGTAAGTCCAGGACAGCCAGGGCTACAAAGAGAAACCCTGTCTCAAAAAACAAACAAACAAAGACTGCATTAAATTAATACAGAAACATGGATATATTCAGAGAAGGAAAAGTTCTTACTTTTAACTTATTTCATTTATATATATGTAGACATCTTACATTATAAATTAAGACCAAAAGCTAAAAGTGGCTATTTTCCCTTTTCTGTCTCCGGTTCTTTCCTTTGCTTCAGAGGATTGAGGTAAAATAGGAAGATAGGAAAGAGTTAAGGGATAGGATACTGGGAAGAGTGCCCATCAATAAAGTTCTTGAGGATCTGAGTTCAATTCCAGGCACTCAGTCCCAGGGATGGGCACTGTGGAGTGTGCCCCTAATCCCAGTGTAAGGGAGGCAGAGACAGGAGAGCCCTGAAGCTTACTGGCCTGCCAGGCTAGCCTCACAGTGAGCTCCAGGCCAACGAGAAACAAACAAGGTTTGGGCAGGCAGTGGGGGTGGTGTTGAACAGCCTTTTAATCCCACCTCTAGAGAGAAAAAGGCAGGTGAATCTCTGAGTTCAAGGCCAGCCAGAGCTACACAGTAAGACCTTGTCTTTAACTTAAAAAAAAAAAAAATCCATCTAGGGCTGGAGGATGGCTCAGCAGTTAGGAGCTCATACTGCTCTTGCAGAGCACCCAAGTTTGGCTTCCAGCACCCAACGTGTGGCCGCTTACAACCGCCTGTAACTTCAGCTACAGGGGACCCAGCACTCTCTGTGGGGAATGTTGAGGTAAGCCTTAGGAGGCCCATAGGGAACGGGAGTGAAGCGTCAGCGACTTCCAGACTCCTCGAAAGGTCCTGATCCACTGCACACAGTGTTGCTGCACTAGGGCCTCCTAGCACACTAGTGAGGTCTCCCAATGGATCCGAGGTTGGGGTGGTGACTGCTTCCCCCTTCTTTCTGGAAGTCTCCTAAGGTGACCTTGCCCCTCCGCCCCCATCTCCCACATTTCCTTATAGTCACATCAATCCGATGGTCTGATTGGCCTCTCAATCATTTCAAGGCTGTTCCACTAGATAATAAGGTTAGATCTGCACCTTTGAGTTTAGTATCTGGAGTCTGATTCCCAGATTCTGCCTGGGCTTCATCACCACTCCCCCCGCCCCAACTTCCCCTCGGTTCCTGGTCCCCACAACTCTCCTCTGACCTCAAAGGGTGTAGCACTAACATCCCCAAACCCACTCAAACTTATAACTAAAATAAATACAAAATCTTTTTTAAAAATGTTTTTCAAATAAGCTGGTCACGGTGGTAGCACAGGTCTTCAATTTCACTGCTAGGAAGGCAGAGGCTGGCAGAGCTCTGGGTTTTAGGCCCGGCCTGGTCTATATGTGAATTCCAAGCCAGACAATGCTACGTAGAGACCTTGCCTCAAAAAATATTTTTTAATTAAATAAGTAAAAATAAAAAGGTAGAGCTCAGCTGCATAAGCATGGGGACCTGAGTTCAAATCCCCAGAACGTGTGTAAAGAAGCCTGGTGTGGTCACCACTGATGGAAACTCCAGCGTTGTCTGGGAGCGGAGGCCGGACAATCAGTGGGGCTCGCTGGCCATCCGTCTGTGGACGGCAGTACGGCAGAGTGACAGAGCAGGGCACGCGGGGCTCTCCTCCGGCCTCCAGGCACCTCCTGAGCACTCACACTCACATATCAATACACATCTCCACACTCATACACACGCTCACACATACAATAAAGGAAAACAATAGCAACCAGGATGGTGGCTGTGGAAGAGTGACACCTCTAGTCCCCACACACAAACCCACGCGCTCTCAAGTGTGACACACGCAGGCACACACCGAAAGAGTTGAGGACACACAAGGAAGGAAAAGAGCCCCTCCTCTCATCGCTGGGAGCTGACTCTGGTCACTGGTGTTTGGTGTTAAAAGTGACAACACAGCCCACGAGAGACTGGTGTATCCACAGATGCCACCCCTGCTAAACATATCGCAAACAAGACTTCTAATAGGATGAACTAGGCATGGGACCAAGATACACTGTTTAGGATGTATAGCAATGTTTAAAATTGTTGATCGTGATGTCTTAGTCACGTACGTTCATGTGTAAACCTGCCAGTACTTTCATAAATCACCTCGTGATTTCATTCGTTCTAAGGCACTTCTTACAGCGTGGAAATGAGGAGATGAACTCCCTCCTTTAAACACGGTAACTCCAGATCCCTCACAGCTCTCTGGCCGGGGCACTTAGACATACTCCCCTCCTGCTGCCTACAGCCAGTCCCTCAAGTGCCCTGTTGTGAATCAGTAACCTTCTAACCTTGCCTTACTCTGCCCCTGACATTCTTTCATGCCCCAGCTGCACATGCTCAGAAGCCTGAAGCTCTGCAGCCCTTCCAGGAATCCTCAGGCTTCACAGCTGGCTAGCAAGCAGCCTTCCTCCATTCCCGTGACCCCTAAGCTCTGAACAAAGAACAACTGCCTTCAAAGGTTAGTTCACAGCAGGTCAAGTTTTATTATAATTACAGTTATCAGCATCAGAAAAGTTTCAGTGTGTACAAAATTCCTAAGCTTCTTACCATGCCCTGAATAAGTGGGTTTCTATGATTTAATCTTTTTATTTTTTTTTTTAATGCTAGGACAAATCCTTTGAGAAACAGAATTTTATTTATTATATAAAAGACATTACCAACTCTTAAGTTAAACTCAATCCACAGTGCCAGGAACGGGTTATGTTTAGTTGGCCAAAGGGGACCCAGACAACCCAGGCTATCCCCAAGCATGTTGAACTCTCTCCATCTACAAAGGTGATCTGCCTGTATGGTTGCTGGTGTAACAGTGGCGTGCGTGCTGTGGGAAGAGCCAACAGCCATCCAGCTGGATTTCAGGCCCCTTTCACAAGACGGACCCCACGGCTGCCACTGGTAGGGTGTGAGAACCTGAGACCGGAAAGTCCTGGGCCCAGAGGGAAACCGGGTATTGCTGCTGTGCCGAAGAAACAAAGCAATGAAACCACTCCTAAGGACACTCTGCTACACCTGTAGATCAGTGCCCAGCTCAGCCATCATCACAGAAGCTTCCTCTTGAAGCAGATGGGAACTACCACAGAGACCAGCAACAAGGGCAGAGAGTGAGAGACTTTTGGAGCACTCGGTCCTGGGTGGGATGTCTTCCTCAAACCCTGCCCCTCAGGGCTCTGGGATCTACACAGAAAGCGGAGCAGGAAGAGTCTAAGAGCCAGAGGGGATGGATGACTCCGAGCCAACAGCGTTTCCAGACACAGCAGAACTGACGCACATGTGAACTCACAGGGACTGTGGCAGCATGCACAGGGCCTACACACATCCAGGCCAGACCGGGTCCCCGTGCTGAGAGGGGGAAGTGGACAGGAGCTCTAACTGTGGGTCTCCTCTTTCCTCGGGGGCTGTCGGCAGGAGGAGCAGAGGTGGGGTGCAGGGCTTGGAAGGCCGTGGCATGTCAGAATGACATCCTGGACCAGTTGCCCGGAGGCCGATCAACCTTATTCCAGGGGTGAGGGGAACGTGGGAAAGGGAAGGAGCCAGGAGGTAGTCTGACAGGCGCCCACAGTGTACTTCATGTGTGTTAAATAGCACAGTCCTGGCGTCTGTGCAGGAGCACACTACCTGATTATCATATGGGCAGGAAGCTGTGTCAGAGGCTACTTCTAAGACAGGCCAGGCCTCTAGCTCAGGGACTAGCAGAGCAGGAAGCCCGCTGGGAGAAGGGAGTCCTTCATCTTGCTCTGAGGCGGGAGAGGCTCCGGTCACCAGAGGCTGCCACCTTCAACAGCAGGGCCGTCCAACACCTAACCAAGGAGCTCTCTCCAGTTGACAGCCATGTGCAAAAAAAGATTAGTTCTTTCCAGTGGCGTTTTATTGGATGTATTAACCATTCCCAGTACAAAACAAACTCAATGCTAATTTTGTAGATATTTTATCTCATATAGCTTTGTTTGATCTTTTTTTTTTCTCACTGGCCTTTTGCCAGTATGGTTTTCAATTTTGTATTTTTATGGATTTTGATTGCACGTATGTGCGTGTGTTTCTTGTGTTTTTTTCCTTTATTGTTATTATGTTTTTTGAGGGTGGTGTTGCTGTCTGCCCATTTGTTTTCTAAAGAGATGGAGAGAAAGGGCTCGGAGTTGAGGGGGGGGAGGAGGAGAAGATCTGGGAGGAGTTGGGGGAGGAAAAACTGTGATCAGAATATATTGTATGAAAAAATGTTTTTAATAACAAAAAAACTTAATCTGCATTTTATTGTGGGAATCAGGAACCGGGGCGGGGGGTGGGGAGATGAATGGCCACGGGGCCCACGCAGAATCACGGGAATCAGACTCCAGAGCCCAGACTCAAGGTGTAGGTCTGACTTTATTATCCTAGGTAACAGCCCTTACATGATTCAAAAGCCAATCAGACCACCCCATGCTAGCCCAAGCACCAGTAACAATCAATCAGGTTGGTGCAACTATGAGGAAATGGGGTGGGGTAAGGCCACCTCAGGAGAAGCAGTCACCACCCTAGCCTCCATTTTGAGACTTCTCTCCTGTGCTAGGAGTCCTTAACGGATCAACACTGCGTGCAGTGGATCGGGGCCTTCTGAGGAGCCGTAGGAGCTGCCGACACCTCACTTGCCATTCTCTATGGGCCTCAGTAAGGCTTATCTCAACACACCCCACACTTTTATTAACTTTCTTCGACTCTTGTTTCTTATTTATTGTGCGGGTGTGGGTGTTTGTCTGTATGTCTGTCTGTGCAGCATGTATGTGCGTGATGCCTGAAGAGGCCAGAAGAGGGTGCTGGAGTCCTTGGAACTGGAGTTACAATCTGGGCGCTGGGAACTGAACCTGGGATTCTGAAAGAGCAGCCGGTGCTCTTAACTGCTGGTCCATCTCTCCAGCCCTGCTTTATTTAACACTTTACACCCCTAAAACCCTTATCATATCAATGATACAAATAGAGCAACACTAAATAACGTCATTGCTTTACTTTAATTTATTTTAAAGGAATAAAATAACCTGTCCATACCATATTAGGATGCACTTGTTTTCTTGTGTAAAATAGTTCATGTATTATAATTAATTTTTCTTATGCCCTAGCAACATTTACTTTTTGTAAGTTAAGGGAAACTGAATAGTCAATATTGAACTTGAAATCATTATTTCTCCACCCCATAAATGTCTGGGATCCACACCTGCTGTCTCCCATGGATTGTCCTCCATGCTCAGAAGGTAAGGAAATAAATGAATCTACCTTTAAGTGCTGGAGGTTTGCTCTTCTGCGTGGCAATGCCCGAGCAGTAGACTCTTAGGGTATAGAGCCTATGGGGATGAAGACAACCGGGACATCAGATCACTGCCATCAGAAAAAATTAAGGAAGATCTCTTGGGACCCAGTGAGAATGAGTGGTTATATAAGAAAGCAAGCCCAACACATCCTGCTCCTGCCTCCTGTCTTGCTGTATAAACTTCCTGTCACACAAGCTCCTACCATGACGCCCCACATGATGTGGTTCAGTGAAGGAGCCCTCACCAGAGTTAGCTTTTATCAGCCCTCGAGCCTCCAACACTCTTTACGAAGTACCCAACGACAAGTATTCTACTACAGCAACAGAAAGCAGACTGCTGTGCTACGGCAGTGGTGAGCACTATTCAGAGGGAAGCAGACCCACCGCAATAAAGAGTGAAGTGGTGGCGTTACAGTCAGCTAAGACTCACAAACAAGGCAGCAGCCGGAGTGGATCCCTGGAGGAAGGAAGAGGATGAGGAACCCAGGCAATGGAGCCCTCCCTGTTCTCAGGTAGACTAGTGAGCGCCTGTGTCCTGAGGCGGAAAAACCTACTCTAAACAAAGAGGGCTTTGTGGTTGGAGTAAGTGTGAGCAAAGAAGAGAGAAAACAGACTAGATCACGGGGCCTGACAGACCCAGCAGAAACCCAGGCATGAAACACAGATGTCATTTTAAATTTTGAAGCAGCCATACTTGAAGAATAAGAGGATATGAGTGAAATTTTAAGGACATTTCATTTTGTTCTATATAATCAAGACATTATCATGTTAGTATAAAGCAACTATGTTACAAGACAAAACTAGATATTACTGTGATGATTTGCATTTTTGTCTTGCTAAGTCTTTAAGTTTAGCATGGGTTCCAAACTCACAGCACTAAATTCAGTCTACCAACATTTCAAGTACCCATTAGCCACACATAGCTACTAGCTACCTTAACTGATCAGGCAGTTAAAAATTGTGACGCTTTTAACGGATTCTGGGTTTGTTTTATTTAAAATTATAAATATATATACATATTATAAATGTATATATAATATACATATATTATATATATAATATACACATATATAGAAATACATATAATATACATATATATGTATAAAATGAATATATATAAAATGAATGGTATATATATATACATATATAATGAATGATGTGACACACAGGGAAAGCCCTCAGATGTTTAACTCATTGATTCTACTTTGGTGTAATTATTGGGAAGTTGCAAAACTAGGAGGTATGGCCTTGCTGGAAATTGTAGGTCACCTGGTGGGATGGGGGCTCCTCAAAGGATAGACCTTGTCCCTGGTCTTTTTCTTGTCCTCTGCCTCCTGGCAGCTTTCTCTATCCCAGCTCCATGACATTCTGTGTCCTCATCTCAGGCCCAAAGCAAGGGAGCCACATGACCTTAGCCTGAAACCTCTGAAATTTGGAGCCAAAACAAGCCTTTTATCAAAGTGATAAAAAAAACAAATGAACTGTTAAGAACATGTTTCCATCACCACTTTCAACAGTTAGCAATGTATGACCAAACTTTTTAAAATGTTCTCTCCCTCTCCCCTACCCCCATGTATATGTGTGTGTGTGTGTGTGTGTGTGTGTGTGTGTGTGTGCTACAGCACATTTGTGCAGGTTAGAGACAACTTTAAGAGTGTTTTGTTGTTGTTATTTTGTTTTGTTTTGTTTTGTTTTTTCCTTCCAGCAGGGGTTTCAGGGAAAGAACTCTGGTCATCAGGTTCATACTGCAATGACTTTCACCAACTGCGCCATCTCTCTACCACCATGGCCGGTCTTGGTTAATTTATAGATTAGCTAAAACCCAAACTATTCTAAAGAAATACACTGGCAAGTTTTGGGCAGAGAAGTACCTTGTCAAAGCTCGTTCCCACTGCCCGGTTAGTAGAAAAGGTTAGTAGTTAGTTGAGAAGCATGGAGGGGAAGTCCAGGCAGAGCGGCAGCCTCATGGCCTCGGGTGGTGAATGTCTGGTGCCTGGTGGGAATGAGCTGGGCTGACGGGAACCCTGACAGCAGAAGCTCACAGGAGATCCTGATAGATTGGTTATGGGATGTGAGAGGGGAGACTCAGAGACAATGGTGTCAGGGTTCTGGTCTGGGCTAAACGTGGTTTGTTAAGAAAGGGAGAGAACAGGCAACCATTGAACAGTAAAGACTTTGTGTTTGACACAGTAAATTTAAGCCACCCATTCACTACCCAAGTGGAGACAGTAAACTGTTGTTGTAAATTTTTTAAAAAGTGGGTGTTGGGCTATATAATGTTTATTATTAGACCTAAGATTATCACAGAGGTATTATTTAACCTGCTATCCCAGATAATAAGACACAGACACCTGTTAGATTTATAATTGCCTTACTTACCTTGGGCTGGACAAATATTTTACTTACACTGTCTCAATATCCGCGCCATCCACCTCTCAGCCCCCACCGAATGCCATCCTCCTTAACCATCCTCATCTGAACTATCTTCCATCCATAATCTTATAAGTACTTGCTTTTATTCTTCACCTGGGCCTTTCCACACCATTACTGGAGTCCTTCCTCCAGGCCCACATGGTTTCTTCTCCACCCTAACCCATCATGAATTCCTCCTTCCTCCTCTCTTCCCATCTGTCTGATTCCTGTGGTTCTCTCTTGAATCCAAAAGCACAGGAACCTACACCATTCTGCTCTGCCCAGGTACAGGCCGTTTAATCAACCATTCAGGAATGTCTTAGGCAGGTTTACAAAACAAGGATGGATGTAACCAGATCTTGAGAGCCAGTAACAGGCAGCAGACCAACCTCCAACTAAACTAAAATGTTGGCTATGTAGAGCTGCAGCTTGGGGAAGCAGTAGAGGCAGGAGATACAAACCTGAGAGTGATCAAGAAGTAGGTAATAAATGGAAACCCTGGGCTCAGCCAGGCTTGATGGCACCACTGATAGTCTATTGCTTGAGAGAGACTTAAGATTTTAAGACAATTTAGGATACATTCTTATGTCAAAGGTCGGGGGCAGACAGGCAAGGTGTGTTTAGTAGGAAATGAATGGAACTGAGAGGAACAGAGGGAGGAACTGGTACCCTCCCATGTTTAAAGCAGGAAGAGGAAACACGAAAGAGAGCCCCCAATAGGTAAGGAAAAAATATGGAACACAAAAAAAATAGAACACAAAGGAAAAGTAATGCCACTGAAGATAAGAAAAGAAAGTATTTCAGGGAAGAGGTAGGAAGCAAAACTCCAACCAAATTTTAAAAAAGAAAAGAAGAACTAACGTACAGAATTACAAAATAAGCTGAAACAAAACAGTAATCAGTATTGGCTTGGTAACAAAATCTAGACAAAGGTTATTTCACCTGACCTCGGAGCAAAGTGTTGTAACTGCACATTTCTGTAGGTTACTTTCTTGGCACATTAAGGAGACAGAATTCTAATACAAAAATTTATTTTTATTATTTCTTTAAGGTTGCATATTGTTCTCTTTGGGCTGACAGTGCTCCCACAAAGAGTAAATGTTCCTAAAACGTACTAGACTTTCTGGAAGAAATATGGCGATCACCTACTCTGCAAAGTGACACAGCCCAAGGCTCCTCTGTGGGTCCAGGGAAGGCAGCATTGCGGCAGGAGGCTGCAAAGATGAGTATGCTGGGGCTTGAGAGTCTGCAGCCCAGACACTCTAAGAGAACCTTGGCTGTCAAGAGATAGGAGCATTTTGTACTGGGAGGATATAAGAGAAAAGGCCAATGGTCCAGTTCTAAGCAGATGCTGTCACAAAAACAATCATCGGATTATATTAGGGGGGAAAGCTGTATATTTTCCATCTCTGTCCCCTGAGAATATCAGGAACCAATGGCAACCTTTCAGCAGAGTGCTGTGTGTCCTTGATCCTTTCTTAAAGGACCGAGAATGTCCAGGAAACAATGACTCCAAGAAATATACCATTTGCTCCTGGGACATCTAAACTGTACCAAAAGACAAAGAGGCCATCAAAGCCCCAAGGAGGTATTAGCACACACCCATCAGAACAGTTATTATTGGGGTTCAGAAGATGACTCCGCAGGTAAAGGCCCTTTCCACCACGTCTGAAGACTTAGGTTCAATCCCCCAGAGCCCTTGTGGTGCAAGGAAAGAACCAACTACCCCCAGTTGTCTTTGACCTCTATAAGATCACTATGGCATATGCACACACACACACAAACACACACACACACACGAAGAAAAGGAAGAGTGGCTATTATTATTATTATTATTATTATTATTATTATTACTATTATTCAAACAAACAAACAATCTAGCCAGGCCTGCTGGTGCACATCTTTGATCCCAGCTCTCAGGGAGGCAGAGGCAGGAGGATCTCTGTGAGTTCGAGGGCAGCCTGGTCTACACTTAGAAACCCTGTCTCAGAAAACAAAAACCAGAAACCCAAACCAAAACAAAACATAAATAACAAGATGTAGCAATGGGGCTCCTTTGTGCACCGAGGGAAGAATGTAAATTAGCACAGCTATTATCGAAAGCACTGTCCAGGTTCCCGGAACATACAAAATAGAAACCACCATGCAATCCCACTACTGGGGTTAACATCCCAAGGAAATAAATCAATGTGTCACATATCTGTGTTCCCATGTTCACTGTCACGCTAGCCTAAGACCAACAATCAATCTTGAGTAGATAAACCAATAAATAAATTGCAGTATAAATATACAGTGGAACAGTATTCAGTCTTTGGAAAAGAAGGAAACCCTGTCATCTCAACAGTACAGGCAACCCTGGAGGTGTCTCAGTCAGCGTTCTGCCGCTGTGAAGAGACACCATGACCACAGCAACTCTTTCAAGGAAAACATTTAATTAGGGCCGGCTTAAAGGTTCAGGGGTTCACTCCATTGTCATCATTTGGGAAGCACGGCAATGCACAGACAGACATAGTGCTGGAACGGGAGCTGAGAGTTCTACATCTGCATCAGCAGGCGGCAGGAAGAGACACTGGACACAGCCTGAGCATTTGAAACCTGCCCCCAGTGACACACTTGCTCCAACAAGGTCACACCTTCTCCAGCAAGGCCACACCCCCTAACATCTCGGCTCCTTAGGAGACTATGAGGGCCATTTTCATTCAAACCACTACAAAATGGGTAGAGGGAGGATGTGGCTCTGGCAGAGAGTGTGTAGGTTTCCTGCCCCACCATGCTCTTACTTCCTCTATTTACAGCCTTGGGTAATCAGTCTCTTACAGGCCAGCTGCACCGTGGCATTGAGATGTCACTTCCTGGGACGAGACTGTAAAAGACTGACTTCCTTCCACCTTTTAGCAGACTTCTCTCCAGTGCCTCCTTGGCCCTCCCAGTTGATGAAGCAAGCTGCCATTTCAGAAGACCTGATATTCAGCAACCTAGGACAGCGTCTGGCCAGCAGCCAGTAAGAAACCAAAGCCCTCAGTCCAAGAGGCCAGAGAGTGCAGCCTGAGCTGGAGAAGAGCTAGCTGCCTGTCCTGGCAAACACTTTGCCACTCTGTATGGATGGTAAAGGGAGGGCCCAGCTAGCTGGGCCTGCACAGCCGATTGGGTAGAGTAGGTAAGCTTTAAGTGGTCAGGTGTTTGGTTTGGTTTGGTTTGGTTTGGTTTGGTTTGGTTTGGTTTGGTTTGGTTTGGTTTGGTTTGGTTTTATTTATTTATTTCTTGGTGATCATTGTTACAAACAATAGATAACTAATACAGCGACTGCAGCCAAAGCCTATGGGGCGCAATAATGGTTAGATTTGGGGAAGAATAATTGCAAAGTTCATGGGCTTTGGATTTTGTGGTTCTGGTTTGATTTGTTCTGGCTTTTTGAATGAGGTAGCCCAGGCTGGTATTGATTCCCAATCCTCCTGACTCAGTTTAGCGTGAGTGGAAGCTAGGATGGAGATTAAAGCTGTGTGGTCAGCAAGGGCAGTGCTTATAAGGGTACATAAGGTCAGAAGACTGAAGCTGGCTTTCAAGAAAAGGGGAGGGGAAAGTCTCTGCCAGCAGATGACAGAGAAAAAGCTAGATTGCCTCAAACCAAACTCTGGGGAGGAGAAAAGGATACATTTATTTTTATTTTAGTAGCTAAAGTGTGTGTGTGTGTGTGTGTGTGTGTGTGTGTGTGTGTGTGTGTGTG
>NW_026591711.1:512399-554593 GCF_907164565.1 Psammomys obesus | reverse complement strand
GTGTGTGTGTGTGTGTGTGTGTGTGTGTGTGTGTGTGTGTGTGTGTGTGTACATGTGCATGTATGTGGGGGGGGACAGAAAAGGATATCAGATTCCTTGGAGCTAGTGTCTTAGTTACTTTTCTGTTGCTATGATAAAACACCACAACCGAGGCAATTATAAAAGACTAGCCCGTGATTGCGTTTATGGTTCCAGAGCACTGGAGTCCATGATGGCCGAGTGAAGGCAAGGCACCTGAGAGCTCACAGCTCAAACAGCCAGCAGGAAGCAGAGCGAGCGCCCTGGGCACGGGGGGGGGGGGGGGGGGGGGAGGGAGGGGGAAAGGCTTTCGAAACCTCAAGCCCACACCAACGGATCCACCGCCTCCAACAGCACCACATCGCTACATCTCTCACTCCTTCCCAGACACAGCCACTAAGCTGGGAACCACGGTCTCAAATCTATGAGCCTGGTGTGTGGGTGGGTGGGTGGGAGAGGGAGTCTCGTTCAGACCACTCCAGCTGGAGCCACAGTGTTGTCAGCGCTGGGCACCAAACTCAGGGCCCTTGCAAAAGCAGCGAGTGCTTTTACGCACTGAGCTTCATCCAGACCCTACCCTACCATTTATAAACACAGCTCTGCTCTCACAGGTGCTTCCTGGTCACTGCCTGGTCTTTTTAGTCCCTAGGCAGAAAGAAAACTCAGTCTTAGATGCTCAACAATGGCAACACAACACAACGCTCCAGAGACTGCTAGCAGAGAGCAAGTAATCAATGTCAAAGTATGATCTCAATTCAGTCCAGGCAGGATTTCCACTACAAAAGCCACAATGGCCATGAGGTAATGATTCAACATTACACAACAAAAACAATCTATAATGGATCGCTATCCATGTTGACTAGAAACTATTGAATTAGATCACAAAGAACTTTGTTTCATATAATAGGATTTTATTAACCACACTTGGTGGCACAAACCTGTAACCTCAGCTACTCTGGAAACTAGAAGACGACAGTTATACGTTCCAAATTTTAAGAAAAATAATGAGAAGGTTGGTATACTAGTTACTTTCCTATTGCTGTGATATAGCGCCATTGTCAAGGCCACTTACAGGAGACGAGGTTTGTTTGGGGCTTATAGCTTCAGAGGAATAAGAAGCCACCACTGTTAAAACCTGAGAAAGGAAGCTGGGCACGGTGGCACGTGCCTGTGATCCCAGCACTCAGGGAGGCAGAGGTGTGCGGATCTCTGTGAGTTCAAGGCCAGCCTGGTCTACAAAGAGAGTCCAGGAGAGACAAGGCTATACTGAGAAACCTTGTCTCCAAAAACAAAAACAAACAAACAAAAAAACTTAAAAAGGAGAAGAGAAAAGACAAATCCAAACTTATTCAGTTAAAGCAAGCTGTACTTTGGTGTGCACCTGGGACTGGCCAGCAGCTGTCTCCCTCTAAGTCTGGATTTGAAAGAGTAGCTTCTGCTAGCGGCTTGAGATCCTTTTCATAGGAGAGATAGGGTGTTCACAGGGGTGAGAAAGTGGGCTGTTATACATTGTTAGATAAAGTGAAAGGGAAGGAACAAGGGTAAGACTATACAGCGGGTGAATGGGGTCTCAAGTTTAATGTAGGCTAAAAACACGTTTTACAGTTTACATCAGATCTAAGAATCAGGGACTTATTCTTAATTACAAATGACAACCTTAACTTACAAGGACTTAACACAGGACAAACAGGAACATATTTAACTACAAAAGGAAACCTTAACCTACGCAGGACAAACAAGAACTTATTCCTGTCTTAACTGCAAACAGAACCCTTAACCTGCAAGGTACATTGTTCCTGTTTTATTCTCCACACCAGCATATCAGGGAAGCATGGCAGCAGGCACCGGCGAGGCGGCAGAGGCAGCTCCAGAGAGCTCACATTAACTCAAACAAACAGGAAGCAGAGAGGGCAAATTAAAACGGAGAGAGTCTTCAGACTCAGAGAGGCATACTCCCTCCATCAAGACCACACCTCCCACGCCTCCCCAAAGAACACGAACCAAGTGTATGCAAACGTCCCAGAGAATAGGGAAATTTATTTTTCAAACCAACACAGTTGGAAATAGAGCTCAGTAAAAGCAGAGAGAAGGAAGAAGAAAGGGAGGGAAGAAAGAAATGAAGAAAGAAAAGAAGAAAAGAGTTTTATCAGAGAGCTCCTTTTTAGACAGAAGGCAGATCTCTGTATGTTTGAGGTCATCCTGGTCTACAGAGCAAGTTCCAGGATGGCCAGGGGTGCAAAGGTAAACCCTGTCTCAAAAAACCAGACAGAAAGAGAGAGCAAACGAGGGAGGGAGAGAGAAAAGGAATTATCTGCTGATGGGGATGAGACACAGGACCTCATGCATGCTAGACACATACTGTACCACTGACATATATCACCCAAGTCCATACACACACACATATTTGAAAAGAAGATTCTCATTTTCGGTCCAGATGACAAAACAGGAACTGCATTTGTGTGCTGTGGTTGGCTGAATACACAAGTCCCAAACCACTGGAATTGGTGGATGTTACCACACAGGGCAAAAGAGACCTTGCAGATTAAGACTCTTAAAATGGGGAAATTGTCCCAGATATCTGGAGGACACTACGTGGTAACTACTAGTGTCTGTAGAAGAAGGAGGAAGAGGGAATCTGACTGACAACCACCTTGCTGGTTTGAGAATGGAAAGAAGGGCTGTGAGCCAGAAAATGCAAGGAATGAAGTTCTAGGAGCTGGACAAGGCAGGGAATGCATTTTTCCACCCGGAGCCTCCAGAGGGAGCAGGTCCTGCCAACACCTTCATCAAAGCCAGGATAACTGAGTTCAGGTTTCTGAACTCCAGAACCACAAAGGAATACATGTTCTCACCCATCTAATTTGTGATTGTTTTTATGACAGTCATAGAAAACTACCATAGTAACCCCCTTAAACAAAACAAAAACAAGGACTAGATATAAAAAAACAAGCTTTCAGCCATGGGGCAACAGGAAGCACATACAAACTTTGGTCCCTGAGAAAAGGAAGGAAATGAAGTTCCCCACCGCCGGCATCGCCCTCAGCTGGGACTACTAGTTTCAAAGCCTTAGCACAGGGAACACGAACCCACATCAGGCCAGATGGTCTTCTTAGGTTTAAAACTGGGAAGCTGAGAATTCAGGAGGGCTGGTCTGTAAAGCAGAGGCAGTACTGCCCAAAGATAGAGCTGCCCTGACAACGAGCCACGAGACACAGAAACGTGTCCCCGCGGAGCGAATGCGCAGCCTGGCAATTGATGAGACTCTCAGTGGCAAGAGCGTGCGATGGTGGCAGCTCCTTTTGGAGGCTGCCTTCCCTCCTTTGCTTAGCATTTTAAGAAGAGGCTGTACCTAAGGGACCAAGCGGCAGATAGCATCAGAATGTGCGGCGCCTTATTCTTTAGTTAGTGCCTCATCCAGCACAAGGCATGAAAATTATCATGAGGTTGAATTCCCTGAAAAAACATGGGGATGGTCGAGCCTGACTGTAATTTAAACACTGAGGGTAAGGCAGGATGATTGCCTTACCTCAAGGCTACGAAGTCAACCCCTATTTTATAATACAAATTAAAAAGGGAAAACTTTTTTTTCTAAACTAACCTACAGGCGAAGACCTGGGGGTGAATTTCAACTATAACATCCCACCCAGAGAAGAAAAACACACATGGCCCATGTGATGAGGCCACTCAGCAATGCCTTTCACCCTAGAATCCTTTCCGCCTTCATAGAAGCCCTTGGCACATTCTCCAAGATGGAGCTCTACGAAAATGGTCCGTTCACCTTCTCAGGACAACGGCGCTAGAATAGATTTGGTTTCCGTCCCTCGTTCTCTCATCTCCCAAGTATTGGCTTTGAGAGGTGAGCAACTAGAACTGGGCCTGGGAACAATTAGCATGGCCACACCTTTGTACTCGGACACGTCTGTGAGGAGCCGTTGAAGGGGCCCAGTGCAGAGCTTCACACACTGCGGTTGGAAGTGTGAGATGGTTCAGCCACTCTGGAAAATCAAGGTGCACTCTTACGAGGCCACAAAGTGAACTTCCACACTTCAACACCAGCACACCGGAACAATTATTCAAGAGAAACAATAAACATCCATAAGCACAGAGACCTACACATCATGTTTACATCAGCTTTCCTGACATTGACAAGCATCAGAAACTGGAAACTGCACAAATACCTATTGACTGAGGAATGGGTCAGTGAACTACAGTGTATCTCCGCAATGAGAAACTCTCGATTCATGCTGTAACATGGATATATCATAAGAGCATTACTCAGATTATAGAAAGCTAGACACAAAGAAACTACAAAGGAGGTTTGGAAGGCAGCTCAGCTGGTAAAGTGCTTGCAAGGCAGGCACAAGAGCATGAGTTGGTCACCAGAACCCACAGTACGAAAATAAAGATTCAGGCACACTTGTGATCCTAGCACTGAGAAGGCTGGAGACAGGCGGATCCCCGGGACCCACTAGCCAGCCAGCACTGCCTTCTTGGAGAGAGGTCCAGGCTAGTGAGAGACCCCGTCTCAAAGAGGAGGGATGGGGGGAGTTCCGTGGCCTGACGGGGTGGCAAGGGGATGAAGAAATAACAGGCACATTGGGCGGATTAGGCTCGCTGATGGACTAAATTCAGCACCCCAGGGGCTCAGCCTGTTAATTCCATACAGTTGAACAAAGAGGCCGGGTTATTGCATCCACCTGAACGAGGGGGCAGCTCGTGTCATACAGATACACAAGGAGGAGGAGTTGGCTAATCTCAGTAGGAGCAGTCTCTGTAGGGGAGAGGGGAAGGTTTTGTCATTTTCCCATGGGGCTGAGGCCGCGTTGTCTCCGACCCGGCCGTATGAATGTCCTCAGCACATGTGCACTTAGCGCTTTTCATTCACTCAGGGCCTCTCCCTCCGCTACAACCTGGCGCGGGAGCAGCCCCCAGCAAGGCTTGGTGCTCGGAACTTGAGGCAGCAATCGAATTTTCCATTAGAACCAGAAGGTATTAAGCATACCATGCATCCTTCACAAAGTCCCAGCACTGTCGCAGATCACAGATACTATTAGTGTTTTGGAATTGGTAGCTATATCAATGTTTTTTCTGTTGCTGTGATAAAATACCACGATCAAGGCAATTTCTAGAGAAAGTTTATTTTGGCTTGCTGTTCATTGGCAGGAAGCAAGGCAGTCCGCGGCAGGAGCAGGGAGATTGTCTTAGTTAGGGTTTGTATCACTGTGAAGACACCATGACCATAGCAACTCTTACAAAGGAAAACTTTTAACTGGGACTGGCGTACAGTTGCAAGGTTCAGTCCGTTATCATGGTGGGAAGCACAGCCAGACGTGGTGCTTGGGGAGCTGTGAGTTCCACATCTTGATCCAAAGGCAGCCAGGAGACAGGCAGGAGGAGACGGATCCCACACTGAGTGGAACTTGAGCGTAAAGACTTCAAAGCCGGCCCCCACAGCAACAAACTTCCTCCAACAAGGCCACACCTACTCCGCAAGACCACACCTCCTGATAGCGCCACTCCCTACGGGCCCAGCTTTCAAAGACAAGAGTCTCTGGGGCCAAACCTACTCAAACCACCGCAGGGATCACATCTATCAAAAGCGCAAAGCACAGAGAGTGAATCTGAAGTGGGGTGAGGCCAGCGATGTACTTCCTAAATGTCCAAAACAGCGCCACCATCTGGGGACTAAGTGTTCAAACACCTGAGCCAGTGGGGCATTGTCTGTGCAAACTACCATAGAGACGCCGAGTTAAAAGTACGCATTTGCCTAGCGGCATACTGTTAAAGCAACAGAAATTAAAAATCTTATTTCCTGAACTTCAACACAAAATCTAACGCTGCTTATTCTCTACATTGAAGTAGTGATTTTATAGAAAATAATGGCAACAAAAAGGTTAATAAAGTTTTATTGAGATTGCATTCATTTATCACAAACAATATACTTAAATATACATTAAGCATTCTTTGAAGGATCTCAGAGTTGAACCTAACCTAGCGGTTCACTGTGCTTTCTTCCTCCACCCCAGAACCCAAGCCTTGGTGTCACATCAACCCTTCCTTCGCTAGATGTCTCAAAACCAGAGTTCATTTCTTTGTCTGTAAAAATCCCAATTTAACATAATCTAGGGTCATCTGGAAGAGGAAATCTCAATTGAGAAAAATGTCTTCATCAGATTAGCCTGTAACCAAGTCTTTAGAGCATTTGGTGGTGGTGGGGTTACTGATTGATGTAGGAGGGCCCAGCTCACTGAGGGAGGGGCCATCCCTGGGCAGATGGTCCCTGGTCCTACAAGAAAGCAAACTGAGCAAGTTATGGGGAGCAGGCCAGTAAGCAGCACCCCTCCATGGGCTCTGCACCAGCGCCTGCCTCCAGATGCCTACCTGCGTTCCCGCCCTGACTTTTGTCAACAATGAACTGGCTTTGTTTTTAAAGGTTTATTTTACTCTGCGTGTAGGAGTGTTTTGCCTGCATGTATGTCCGTGCACCACACACGTACCCAGTGCTCAAGGGAATGATGAGCCTCCATGTGGAGGATGGGAATCAAACCCAGGTCCTTCTGTACAAGTAGCAAGTGCTCTAAACCACTGAGCCAGCTAACTCTCCAGACCTCAATGGCAGACTGCAATGATGAAACATATGCCAAAATAAACCCTTTTCTCCCCAAGTTGATTTTGGTCAGTGTTTTATCACAGCAACAGAAAAGCAAACTATGAAAGTAAAGAAAAAAAAAAACAGATACAATAAGCACCAAAAAGAATTAAAAAGTGCTGGGTTTTGTTTGTTTTAGTTACACTATTTTCGTGAATCGGTGTTTTGCCTGTATGGATGTCTGTGCATCATGGGCTTGCAGTGCCCACAGAGGCCAGAAGGGGGCACTAGATCCCTGGAACTGGAGTTACGGACAGTTGTGAGCTGCCATGTGGGCGTTTGGACTCTACCCCAAGTCTTCTAGAGGGGCAGCTGGTGCTCTTAACTCCTGAGCCATCTCTTCAGCCTCCCAAATAGTGGTTTTTAAAGATGGTGTAAACCTATTTGGATATGAAGATGCAGTTGACCTACAAAGGACTTAGTGAGGTCTTATCCTCCTTCTAAACAGATAGTTGCCAACTACTGACACTACCGGTTAAATTTAAAAAGCAATAAAGTTTTTAAAATCTGTACAGCTTAGTTCTCACTACTATTGCACTATTCATGCCAAAAGTTATAAAACTGCACGTACTTAGCATACATGAGGCCCTGGGTTCAATCTCTAGCCACCCCCATACTCTCACCCCAAATAAAAACAAAAAAACTAGGAAAAGCTGTAAAGTTACAAACTCCTTCCGAATGACACAGTCTAGCCCTGCTCAGTGGCTAACTCCACACGGATTAGGCGTGGTATAAATACCCCCATCTTCTCCCTCACTCTGCAAAACCCATCTAGCCTCTGCTCAGGATGCCACTGATTAGCTGACGGGGTCCTTTTGCTCTAGATAAGAGTCGTGATGAGCAAGCAGCTCACTGAGTCTTTGGCAGATTTTGTATCCATGCAGCAGGGCGCAGCAGCAGGAAGCACTCTCCCAGGTAGCCAGTGTAACCCAGGTTACCATGCAAGCCTAGTACCGTAGGACTCCTGCTCTCTCAGTGCCACAGTCCTGTGTAAGAGGATTCCTTAAACCAGCGGCAGGAGCCAATGTATAACTCCTGGGCCTGGGAGTCTGAGAGCCTTGGCCCTGACGTCTTGACAGCTCTCTGGAACTGCCTCAGCAAGCAAAGCTTGCAGGTCCTCTATGGCTCTTCACAGCCTTCCGCCCTACTTCTCAGTCCTCCGTGCTTCTGCGACTTCCACCGCACCCCCAACTCCTGCCCTCACCACTCTCCAGGACTGCTCACCTGCCTGCTGTTGCCATGGCTGCCGTCAGGAGGCAGCTACTGCGGGTTTTTTTTTTTTTTTTTTTTAATCACTGCTCCCACGGCCGCCACTGACCGCAAGCGCGCAGTTCCAGCTCTGCTTCGGTTATCAGCCACAGCTTTGCTCCTCCAGCTCGGAGTGCCAGCTGCTCCTCTGTCGCTGCTGTGCTTGTTCCTGACACTTCCTTCCTTCCTTCATGTTGCCAGCTCAACTCACAGCACCAAAAGCCCACAAGAAGAGATCTGCCCAAAGAAGTCTTTTATTGTGCCTAATGTCTCAAAACCAGGTGTATTAGCTGCCTTTCTCAGTACAGGGATGAAACAGCCGACCAAGCAAGCTTAAGGGAAGGCGGGTTTCTTTCCACTCAGGGTTTTAGAGAACAGCTCACCATCAGGGGGAGGAGCTGGTCACACAGCGGCTGTGGCCAGGCAGCAACGCTAGGAATGCTGCTGTTCAGCTCACTTCTCCTTTTCACTCGCTCTACAACTCCCCAGGCCATACCTTCAGGGCGGTGCTTACATCCTCAAGCTTTTCTGGATTCACCCAGAGGTATGCTCCGTTACTCATTTTAAAGCCAGTCAAGCTGACAGTTGTGACGGTTTGAATGAGATGCCCCTACGAAGCTCAGGCATCTGACTATTCAGTTCCCACTTGGAGATTTCGGAAGAATTAGGAGCTTCGTGGCCTTGCTGGAGGAGGCGTGTCGCTGGAGGTAGGCTTTGGGATGTCATAATAATCACACACCTTGGAATTAGATTTCTGGACTTCCTACTTGTGGATCAAGATCCAAGCTCTCGGCTACCACTCCAGCACCAGGCCTGCCACGCTCCTTGCCAGGCTGGACTTTTATCCCGCAGGAACCATAAGCTCAAATAAACCCTTCCTTCAGGCGCCTCGATCGTGGTGCTTGTCACAGCGATAGAAACATGGAAGTTTTGGTTCTTTAAAATCTCAGTCATGTCATGTAAATGTGTTTTTGTTTTAATCCCAAGTGTGGGGTTTCAGATGGGCTATAGTTTGTCCACACCTGTTAACTGTCTCGTGCATGTGGACTGTAGCAGTTTGGAGACCAGAGAGACAGACCATGTAGCAGTTCAGAGCAGACAGGTGAAGAGAAACACTTCAGGGCACAGCAGCGTGGAAGAGACTGCTGGCTCCATTTGCTGTTGACTGAGATTGGTATAGCCCCCAAAGACCCTTTGGCCCTACACAACCAGGAAAAGTAAGGGTGTCTGTGACCCCTTGCCCCACTAACCTTCTCTCTCCTACCTAGGATTGTGGGTTTGGTGAAAAGGAGGTAGAGGAGGGCTAAATACCCCAAATAAAATAGAGTTTTAAAAACAAGCACTGCATAGAAACACTATGAGAGCAGTGGTGTTAGCCATCACACAGGTGAGGGGGCACTAGGTGTCTAAGATCTCACATACCCAGTCGGCTGAACAAACCTCATACGCAAATGAAGGCTTGTATTTACACCAATAACAGAAAACCCTGATGCCTATAGTCTCAACAGTCACAATAGTCCCTCTGACCTAGGTGGAAAAGATGTGAGTCATCTACAATTCAGTGAGGTTTATAACAAAATGTCTGGTACAGTTTGAAACAGTCTGGGCTGACATTGTACCTTCTCACACTGTCATTTTAGATGCCGGAGGGAACACAGTAAAACTTGACTAATATATCTATAAAATGGTAAGCATTGTATAGTTTTGTTTTTGGTTTTGGTTTTTTGTTTGTTTGTTTTTTTCAGGTTATCAGTGGAGTGTTCAAAGGCCGGTATTGGTATGCAGGTAATCCAGCTGACTGTTTGACTGACAATCCTTTTGCTTCCAGCAGCGAGGGCAGCAAGGGAGAGTGGTAGAGTCCCTGGACAGCTTGTAAGGAATGATTTCTGAGGTTGTGCTGTGCTGTGCTGCACACACACAAAAATATGCACATAAACATACGTACACATAACACATATAGGATGGAGACATGGCTCAGTGGTATAGTGTTTGCCTAGAATTCAAGACCTCAGATTCAATCTCCAGCACTGAAGAACAAGTGCAGAACAGTTTAGTGACCTAATGTTTTAAGTTATCGGATACCTGTTAAACACCAGTGTGCCAGGATGCCCACATTATAGCAAATAAAGTGAACCAAATAATATTGTAGGTGGTTTTCCCAAGATCCCGGAATAACAACTCATGAGACTCATTACATATTATACAAAGACCCAGGCCATATGGCTAGGCTCTTCTCTGAGTAGCTCATAACTTAAAAACCCATTTGTATTAATCTACATTTTGCCAAGTGGCTGGTTACCTATGCTCAGGTACCATGGAAGTATAAGCTGAAATAAACCCTTTACTGCCCAAGTTGCTTTGATCATGGTGTTTCATCACAGCAATAGTAACTAACCCTAGCTAGAACACTAGGTATGTGCCACCATGCCTGGTTTATGTGGTGCTGGGGATTAAACTCAGGACTTCATGAATATTTACTCTCTCTACCAACTGAGCTATATTCCCAGCCCAAATTAGGGCTTCAAAAGTAACATGATAATGCTACATTTTAAATGTAGTTCTATAGATAGAACTTGGTGATAAAGGGCATACCCACCATGCATAAAGGCTGTGGCTCCAGCATTATTTAAAAAAAAAAAAAAATCCTAGACACCTAAAGTGTGTCTTAATCAGGGTTTCTATTGGTGCAAAATATCAGGACCAAAAAGCAAGCTGGGAGGAAAGGATTTATTTGGTTTACACTTCCATATCACTGTTTATCATCTAAGGCGTTCAGGACAGGAACTCAAGCAGGGCAGGAACTTGGAGGCGGGAGCTGATGCAGAGGCCATGGAGGGGTGCTGCTTACTGGCTTGTTCCTCATGGCTTCCTCAATCTGCTTTCTTATAGAACCAGAACCACCAGCCCAAGGACGACTCCACCCACAATGGGCTGGGCCCGACCCCATCAATCACTAATTAAGAAAGTGCATTACAGCTGGATCTTGTAGAGGCATTTGCTCAATGGAGGTTCTGTCTTTTCAGATAACTACAGCTTGTATCAAGTTGACATAAGGCTAGCCAGCACCAAGTAGAAATGGAAAACCAACAAGAGAATATGGATAAAAACCATTGACTGACTCACAGACTAATGTCAGAGATGAAACACATGGACGCATGTACAAGGCAACTTCTACCACCCAGAGACACTGCCAGGCCCAAGATTCCATGTCTACACCAAAATGTCAAGAATAGTTATCCCTGGTTAGAAAAAATTCAGGTTATCTTCTCACTTTCCTTTTCTCTCTCTCTCTCTCTCTCTCTCTCTCTCTCTCTCTCTCTCTGTGTGTGTGTGTGTGTGATGATAATGACCCTTACCATCACCTAAGCAGAGCTTGTAAATCATTCACTCATGCTGGAATGGCAGACATCCACCACCATACTGGTTACGCTGGTTCACACAGTGCTGGGGTAGAACCAGGGCTTCAAGCTGGGTAGGCTGGGCCATCACACTACCGACTAGCCACACCCCGGCCTCTTGAGTTTTCTCGTTGTTTCTTTTTTTTTTTTTTTTTTTATTGGGAGTTGACATAAAACCCAAGCTTGTGTTAGAACTATTTTCGGTCATTAGCGTTAAAGGCTGTGGGCCACGCTCAGTGGCAGAGAACTACTTCACAAATGTAAAGCCTGGATCCCATGTCCAGCCGGGCACTTTTAAGAAATAAAACAAAGTCATTTGCCGCTTACTAGATGCATAATCGATACTTTAAAAACATGTAACAATTGTGAATACAAACAAAATATTTTATTTCATCCCTGAAAACAATGACAATCAGAGATGTTCATGATTCATCAGAGCCTGAAGAGGTGCTGCAGAATCTACCTGGCAATGGGACATCATTTCTTCACATAAAGGTACAGGGAAGACAGTTCAGAGAGCTATCTTTCAATGAAACAATATATTCTTATACTTATTTTAACAAAATATCATAATCATTGCTACTGCTTGTGGTAGCATTATAATAATGAACAATATTAAAAACTAAATTCAATTTAGTCTAAATCTAGAGGCTAGCTGCACTCAAGCAGTTATTATATAGAATAAATACTACAAAATATAGAATACTATATAGCAATTGGATTTGCTACGAATTGTATTTAAATAAAGACATGTTTTTGTTCTATATCAGAATTAACCAAGTTAAAATTTCTTGTGCTGTATACAGTAGCTGTTTCCCTAAAAAGATAATCTTCAAAATTTATATTTTAATGTTCTTAATTTTATAAAGTGGTCATTATGTAGGAATAGCTAACCTGCCCCCTCCTAACACAATATACTGTTACATAACATCAACTAACATGAATGTTTTCCAAGCAGTTCTGTGCAGCACAAATACATTACTATATACATCTGCCTAAAGTCAAGTCCTTTCCTTCCCCCACCAACACAACCAAAGCAACGCTTACCAAAGTATGAAAATGATTGACTTTCCTAATAGTAGAAACAATCAGTGGGCTCAACATTGTTTTTTGTTTGTTTGTTTGTTTGTTTTTTCCTGTTTTTTAGATAGGGCCTGCTCTGCTGCCCAGGCTGGCATTGAACTTGCAATTCTCCTGTCTCAGCCTCCTGAGTATCCATGGCTACAGGCATATGACACTAGGATTTATTTTCAAATCAATAACCCTGATTTTGAAAAATCATGCACTTTATTTTTCATTTCATCATAAAAATATGTATTATTCTGCAGAATATATGTAAGAAATTTTACAGTATGAGATTAGAGATTACTCTCATCTCTATTAAATTGTCCCCAATGGTTAGGCTATGGACAGTGGCTGCTACCCATTTCAAAATTATATTCTTACAAATGCTTTTTTTAAAAATATACAATTAACCTTCAGGTATTTTGAAGGGTAGTGCAAATGAGAACATTCTTTGGGTCTTCTTCAAAACATGCTTTTCA
The DNA here is from genome assembly GCF_907164565.1 of Psammomys obesus. Taxonomy (NCBI): domain Eukaryota; kingdom Metazoa; phylum Chordata; class Mammalia; order Rodentia; family Muridae; genus Psammomys; species Psammomys obesus. The sequence goes on along the minus strand of NW_026591711.1, from coordinate 541,736 downwards.
ACATGACACTTCCTTTCTCTCTGCTCATAATGTGCATGACAAAATATGGTACAGGAAATAAGCATGTTTCCCATTCACAGAGGCACCGCGAGGGCGGATGACACAATGGTCCAGTAACTTATGGTCCTCATCTGAAAAACATGTTATATACTTAAACAAGTATTTACAGAACGGACGCCATGTCCTTCTAGTGCTTTTGTTTCTTGATCTCTGTGCAAAGATGACCTCCCTGATTACCACTGTCAACTGTGTTGCCAGATGCCTGTGAGGTGTGCGGAACGGCTTTTGAAGCGCTTTGTGCGGGAGCAGACTAACAATGCCTGGGATTTTATGTACAGAAGTAGCGTCCTACGAGTCCAGAGAGCTCCTTGGAAATGTGTACAGCGTTTATTGTCCGGTGTTCCCCTGCCCTAGGCACCCGTTTGAGAGGTGTCCCGAGGAGGGGGTGGTCCACAGTGGCGTAGCCGCGCAAGGTGGCCATCTCTGCTATCTGACGCTGCCCGACACACTCGTCCTTTTGTTGGTGGTCACCGGCACCAGGTTCCCACTGGTGCCATTGGTAGTGTTGGCTGCTGAGCCATTCACAACAATATAGTCCACCTTGTTCTCCAGCTTCACCAAGCGCTGCAAAATGTCATCCAGGAGGACCGCGATTGTTCTCTTCAGATCGGCTAGGGGGAAATTGGAATAAATCATATTAAATAGCAGTAGAACACTTAAGATTTATGCCTTCACAGGTTAAGGGAAAGAGGCAAATAATTATCAGGACATCTAAAAGAAAATGTGCTAAGAAGACACTTGGACCCCAGGCAGGAAAAGCCTGAGCACATTCATCAGTGGCGCCACACCCAAAACAACAGCGCTACAAACACACCAGGAGCTCCGGAGGGCAGTGCGGCAGATTTAAAGTCTGGTCCAGAGTATCAGAGCATCTGCAAGGAAAACATAAACCTCCTTACTTTTACTTTTTGTTTGTTTTGGGTTTGTTGTTGTTTTGTTTCTCTGTGTAACCTTGGCTCTCCTGCACTCACTTTGTAGGCCAGGCTGGCCTCGAACTCAGAGCTCCACCTGCCTCTCCCAAGTGCTGGGATTACAGGCTTTTACCACCACACCTGGCCTGTTTCTTACTTTTAAAACGCGTATGGGTGCTTATCTGCATGTATGTCTGTGTACCATGAGCATGCATGGTGCCCAGAGGGCAGAAGACAGTGTCGGGATGACATGGACTGATTAAAGACAGTCGTGGGCTCCCGTGTGGGTGTACCGGATCCTCTGGGAGAAAAGCCAGTGCTCTTCCCAGTGACCCCAAGCTGAGTTTGAGTAGGGATGTAAAAAGGCCTGGACCAGGCAGGTAAAGAGCTCCGTAAGCAATTCAACCAGACACAAGGGAGACACCTGAACCCTCCAGACTAGAGCATGGGTGGGGGAAGCAAGGGCACAGGGCGGCCTCATCTAAGTTATTTCTTCAGACTCAGCCTGGGTGGCTCCGTGTTGAGGGCTCACGCAGCGGCATCTGACTTTGTGTTCATTGGTATACAGATCTACCACCTGACCAGCACTAACCACGAAGCACCAAGCACTGCCTGGCATCTTCTCCACGTGTGAAAGAGTGCACGCCAGACCCAAGAAGGATGCAATGTAGAGGAAGTTTTGGTGTCTTTAAAAACTCAGTTATGTTATGTGAACATGTTTTGTTTTAATCCCAGGTGTGGGATATGGGGGCTGATTCAGACTGTCCACAGCAGCAAACAGCCTCATGCGGGCTTGAGAGGGGCTCTTTGCCAGCTATAGAGAGTTTAATTCTAAGGACTCTGGAGAGGGAATAAAGACCAGAGCCCAAGATGGGAGGGGGCAAGGGGGCTCCAAGAAAGAAGGAGGAGGCTGCTGCTCCTAGTTGCTGTTGGTGCAGTTTGATGAGAAGATGGAGATTGGACTTGTCCCAGAAAACTATGACCTTAAACAGCAGGAAGTAACTAAAGAGAACTATGATCCCTCTCTTCACTAACCTCTCTCTCCTACCTGGTGTTGGGACGTTGGAAGGGATGTAGAGGTATAAAAAACCCAAATAAAATAGATATAAAAAGTGTGCCTACAATGTAACACGTAGGTGCCAAAAAAAAGAGAGACATCTAACATTGAGATCAAGATGATAGCCCACCCACCTGTTGTCAACCACCCACACATGCATCAAGAGAGGACAGAGAACTCCAAACTGCTCCCAGCAATTTAGATTGGCAGGGCCCCCCACTGCTTAATGAGCCCTAGTCAAACTGCTGTCCATCCATCTAGACCCATCCTGCACCCTGACTGGACAGTTCAAGCCCTGGCCTTGGTCTATCAGCTCCTCCTCCCTCCCCTGTCCTTCTCCTCCTCTCCTCCTCCTTCTTGGCAGGTTTCTCTACAGCTGCTCCCACCGAGATGCTCAGAACCCTGCCTCACCTTCAGGGACTGCTTTCTATTAGCTCTCACTCAGTCTTACTGAGGCCTCTCTGAACTCCTTGTCATCAGCCATTTGTTCTGAAACCTACACACAACTGTGAAGGGACATGTGTGACCTGAGGGGGCTGAGACGGCTCTGTGGATAAAAACTTTTGCTGTAAGAGCCGGATAACAGAGTCCACATTAGGAGAGAACTGACTCCCAAAAGTTGTCTAACTTACACACACACACACACACACACACACACACACACAGGCATACAACACACACACACAATAATAAACTAATTTTTTTAAAAATATGTGATCTGGGGGCTGGAGAGATGGCTCAGTGGTTAAGAGCACTGTTCTTCCAAAGGACCCAGGTTCGATTCCCAGCACCCCCGTGGCAGCCCACATGGCAGCTCACAACTGTCTGTACCTCCAGTTCCAGGGGATCTGACACCCTCACACCAATGCACATAAAATAAAGTTAAATAAATTATATATTTAAAAAAAATATGTGATCTGAGAGTTATTTGCTACTAAGATGGAATAGAAGATCTCATGGCGTCACTGTCAGGACAACTGGAACCATTTGAAAAACTGCTGTCAATGAAACCAACAATATTGTGGATTTATGGTTAACTGAAAGAATTCTGATCTGTGTGCAAGACACAGTGTAGCTACTGCCCTCACTGCACACTCAGGAGACCTGGCCAGGGCGGGTGTGCCACCTAGTTCTAATTTGAATTTCTTCCAAAAAATGACAGGAACTTTAATTCTTTTTTTGTTTTGTTTTGATTTTTTTTGAAACAGGGTTTCTCTGTGTAGCCTTGGCTGTCCTGAACTCACTTTGTAGACCAGGCTGGTCTCAAACTCACAGTGATCTGTCTGCCTCTCCCTCCTGGAGTGCTGGGATTACAGCTGTGCACTACCACACCCTGCTTGGGACTTTAATTCTTAACCTCTGTAGAAGGCTGAGGGGCTTATGTAGAATTTTCCTAGCTAGGAAAAAAAAAAAAAAAAAAAAAAAAAAAATATATATATATATATATATATATATATATATATATATATATATATATTGTTCTTTCATGAAATTGTCCCTCAGGTTTCTCACTGGCATTTCACAGATATTAGGCACTCAATAGTGGCAACTGACACTCTTATTTTTTTGTTGATCTTGGACCAAAAAGGTCAGCTCAATAGCTCAATCCCTAGTCTGTGGTCCCCAGGGAAACTCATCTAACGCCTGCTGATAAAGCTGCTGGTGGCTGTGCTACTGCCAGAAAACGTGTGAGACACAAAAGAAAAAAAAATAGTAATTTGGACTTCATCAAAACTAGAACCTTTTGGAGTACCAAAGGGTGCAGGGCCAGTGAGACAGCTGAGAGGTGAAGGCGCTTGCTGCCCAGCAATGGAAACCTGGCATCCTGAGTTCAAACCTGGAATACACCTAAAAGTGGAGGAAGAGAACTGGCTCCACAGAGCTCTCCTCTGACCTCCACAGAAGTACTTGCTGGAGCAAATACCATCCCCCCCAAAACAAATGAAATAAAATAAAAATGGAAAAGGAAAGAGGATAATCTACAAAATGGGAGAACATCTTTGCCAATTATGCATCTCATGAAGTCTACTACAGTGACGCCAGACCTCAAATTCAAGACAATGCAATCCAAATTAAAAACAGGCAAAGGCTCTGGCTCCTAATCAGAGGCGGGGGGAGCGAAGGCTGTGCCAAACAAAGAGAAAATCAGTTTTCCAATGGGGTGCCACTGAGTATATATCAACCATACTGTAGGCCAGGCCCCACACCCAGGGCTGTAGATCAATGGTATTTTAACAGACCCTTTGTTTCAGTTTTCATTGTCTGCACTTTTTTTTTTTGTTTTGTTTTTTGTTTTGTTTCTTGTTTTTCTGTTTTGTGTTTTGTTTTTTTTTTTTTAAAGAAAAAGAACATGAAGTTGGTGGGCAAGGGAGGTGGGGAGATATCTAGGAGGAATTTGAGAAAGGAAAAAGCATGATCAACATATATTGTGTGAAAAAAGGGGGACTTTTTTTTGTCTTTTTGTTTATTGTTTTTTCAAAACAGGGTATCTCTGTGTAGTCTTGGCTGTCCTGCACTTGTTTTGTAGACCAGGCTGGCCTCAAACTCACACAGATCCACCTGCCTCTGCCTCCCTGGGTGCTGGGATTTTTTAAATACAAAGATGGAAAAAGGGGGGATGTCGATGCGCAGGTCGCCTGCTGCAGAACTTCCCAGCCCTGGGTGAGGGACGTGCCGACAGGAGCTTTACACAGAAAGGCCAAGGCCCAGACAACGGCAAATTTAGTTTGTGCCTCTTTGATTAGGTAAGGTCCAGATGCCCTCCAAAGCTGAATGGGAAACTACGGCTCTGTGTGACCCGCTCTTAGGGGTAGGTGTGGCATGGAGGAGCCTCGGCAGAAGGACCTCCCTTAGACCTGCGCCCGCTCTGAGTTTCCTAAGGACCCTGAGATGGTAAATGCTCGCTAAGTGTTGTTTCTGTTTTAAATGAGCAAAGAGGGGCTGGAGAAATGGCTCGGTGATGAAGGGCACTAGCTGCTGTTGCTGAGGATGCAGGTTCAGTTCCCAGAACGCACACGGTGGCTCACAGCCATTACAACTGTGCAGGGACCTGACACTCTGCATGGGCATCAGGTACACATGGCACACAGATATAAGTTCAGGTAAACACTGTGCACATCAAATAAAATAAAGAAATGTTTTTAAAAAATGAGCAAAGGAATTGAACAGACATTTCTCCAAAGAAGATAGGAGAATGGCCAACAGGCCCAGGAGAACATGCCCAGCACCACTGCCCATTAGGAAAATGCAGGGCAACCATAAGCAAGGCAGGGCTATTTGCCAAGACGAGGAAGGACTAAAAACGTCACACATTCCAAGCAGGAATAGACAACAACAGAACAGCTATGGAAAAGAGTTTGGCAATTTCTCAAAAAAGTTAAATATAACTCAAAAATTAAAGAACTCAAAGAAATATTAAGTACCAATGTTCGTTGCAGCTTTACTCATGAAAGACAAAATGTCCAGCAAGTCAAGTATCTATCAATAGATAATAGAGAAACAAAATATGTTACATATACACAAGAGAATATTATTCTATAATAATATTCCATAAAAAGGAATGGTGTTCTGATTCATAATGCAACACAAAAATATTGCAACCTAGCCGGGCGTGGTGGCACACCTCTTTAATCCCAGCACTCTGGGAGGCAGAGGCAGGTGGATCAGTGTGAGTTTGAGGCCAGCCTTGTCTACATAGCAAGCCCAGGACAGCAAAGGCTACACAGAGAAACCCTGTCTTGAAAAACATTATATACACACACACACCCCTAAGAGTGGGTCACACAGAGCCATAGTTCCCCATTCAGGGGCACGGGCATCTGGACCCTTACTTGACTGATGAGGCCCAAACTAAATGTGTCTGGGAGCCTTGGCCTCTCCTGCGTAAAGCTCCTGTCAGACCGTCCCTCAGGGCTGGGTAGTATATATATATATATACTGTGTGTGTGTTGTAACCTTGGAAATATGATGCCAAGTAAGATAAGCCATATACAAAACATTATATAATTCTACTTTCATGAAATATCTAAAACAGGCAAATTCATACAGACAGCAAATAAATGAGAGGTTACCAAGGGATGAGTGAAAATAAAAATTTACTTAGTATTCACATCCATTCAAGGATATTAAAAAAATGTACTGCTCAGGGCTGGAGAGATGGCTCAGCGGTTAAGAGCACTGTCTGCTCTTCCAAAGGTCATGAGTTCAATTCCCGGTAACCACATGGTGGCTCACAACCATCTATAAAGGGAACAGATTCCCTCTTCTGGCAGATGTAAATGCAGACAGAACACTCATATACTTAAAAGAAATAAATCTTTTTAAAAAAATTTTTACTGCTCAAGAGTTTCTAGTTTGCAGTGATGTAAGTTTTGAAGAGAGTGCGAGGACTGTGCAATGTGGTGACTTCCATGACAGTCCCTCACAGGCTCCTATGTCACCTTCTGTCAGAGCGTCCTGTCATAGCAACGGAAAAACATCCAATACATACAACTCTATGAGTGTAACTAAAACAAGGGAATTGTATACACTCAAATAGAATTAAATGCCAAGTTCACAATTCTACGTGAAGTAATTTTCAGAAAGAAATGGTAGAAAATGGTGGACAATCAAAACCTGCTGATCAAAAGATAAAACAAGGTTGCTGAAGAGATGGCTGCGTGGTTGAGAACGCTGGTTGATCTCCCAGAGGACCTGAGCGCAGTTTCCAGCACTCATATCAGGTGACTCACAGCCACCTGTAACTCGAAAAACCCTTTCCTCCCCAACTTGCTTTTGATCATGGTGTTTCATTGCAGCAACAGAAACCCTAAGACACTGAATACAAAACAAAACCTTGTCTCAAAAGACCAAAGGGATGGGGGGGGGGCAGATATAGATATAGATTCATGGCTGACCAATCCTTCAGCCACTTGTTCTCAGCCGTCACGTATTTCTGAGCCAGAGTCTCCCACTGTACTAGCTACAACTTGCCAATCCAGTTAGACTGACTGGCCAGGCCCCAGGGATCCTCTTGTCTCCAGCTTCCTAATGCTGGGATTTTAGGGGTGCTATACCCTGCCTGGCCTTTTCTTTTTAATGTGGTAACCATTCACAGGGCATCTATGTCTCCTCCCCCATGTCTCAGGAAATAGTGCAGAAGAAAGGGCAGAAAGAATGTAAGAGCAGCCTGGGAATGGCATGCTACTGTCCTGTTGAAGTCACAGCGGTTAGGATCCCAGCTGTGAAGAAGGCCTTTCCTCAAGAGGTATTATAAATCCTCTGCTGAAAGAGAAAGGTGACTGCAACAAAGAAAAAACACAACCAGCCAACAGATGCCCAATCCCAATGCACTCAGGATGCAGGAAAATGCTGAGTTTGAGATCAGCCTGATTTACAAAGCAAGAACCTGGCCCAAGAACAAATAGGCAGAGTCAGGCCCGTAGCTCAGTTAATAAAGTGCACACCTACTATGCACAAGACCTTAAGTCTGACAACACATAACCATGTGATGTGGCACAGGCCTGTAATCCAGGTAGAGAGAGGAAGGAAGATCAAAAGTTTAAGGCCAACCTGGGATACACCAGACTCTGCCTCAAAATAAATAACTAACTAAAACAGGCTCGGGCTGTAGCTTGGTTTAGAGTATGTGGTGGTTTGAATAGGAGTGGGCCCCACAGACTCATATGAGTGAATGTCTGACCCATAGAAGTGGCAATATTAGAAGGTGTGGCCTTGCTGGAGTAGGTGTGGCCTTGTTGGAGGAAGTGTGTCATGGGGGTGAGCTTTTGAGGTCTTACTAGCTCAAGTCTGGCCAGTGTGTCTCAGTCTCCCCCTGCTGCCTGCAGATCAAGATGTACAACTCTCGGCTCCTTCTACAGCACCATGTCTGCCTGCATGCCGCCATGCTTCCTGCCATGATGATACTAGACTAAACCTCTGAACTGTAAGCCAGCCCCAATGAAACGTTTTCCTTTATAGGAGCTGCCTTGGTCATGGTGTCTCTTCAAAGCAATGAAAACCCTAACTAAGCAGGACACTAGCCTACATTATGTGATGGCCCTGAGTTTGATTCCCAGCACTGATGGAACAGGCTTCATTCAGACTCCTGATTCTTCCTGTCTCAGCCTTCTGAGTTCTGGGATTAAGGGTGTGCACTACCATTTCTAGCTCCTCATCTCATCTACAAGAAAGAGAAAAGAGGGCACACATAAAGAACTAAAAACAAACTAAATACGCCTTAATCCCAGCACTGGGGAGATGGAGGCAGGTGGATCTCTATGAGTTCAAGGACAGCTTGGTCTACATAGTGAGTGCCAGGATAGTCAGAGCTACATAGAGAAAGAGACCCTGTCTCAAAAGACAAAATAAAACAACAATAATAACAACAAAAACCCAAAACAACCAGAACCTAAGATATGAAAGGGAGACTCACAATAAGCAATGCTGGGACTATAGAAAAATCCTGCTTCTTGGGACTTAACAAACTTTGTGTATTTGATGTTTTATATTGAGAAAACAAAACAAGAAAATTTAAATACATACATATATATAAAATAATAACACTGTATTACATACTCATTTTTAAACACACATAATATACTTTAAACATACATATTTTAAAGAGATGAGTATAGTACTGAAATGTCACAATTTCTATAACGTACTTAGAATATAATAAATGGTGTAGAAATAGTAAACTTAAATCTGGGTGAGGAAGACATGATTATTACATTTCTATTTTCTACTTGAAAATATACACCTGTAATTCTTTTTTTAAGAAAACCAACTTATGAAGAGCACACATGCCGCTGAGCTCAGTCCCTGAAACTGTGTTTACACAGGAATGGCTGGAGAGGAGAAGATGAAAGACCTCCCGTGGCTCTTACCATAGCCCGCCATGGACGCACCGCTGTCCACGTCCACCATGCTCTTGCTCTCCTCTGCCAGGGCTTTCACGTATCTTTTGCTTAAATCGAGGATTTGCTCACGGAGCTTGACGCTACTCTGATGTCGCGGCTGTTGAAAAGTATAGTGAAGTAACATCAGCCCCCAGATGAGTCCGAACACCAGCAACAGGAAGCTCAGTTTCTGCGACATATTTTTTCTTGAGATTGTAAAAAACATTTCTGATGAAGCAAACAGTCTTGATTGAGAAGCAGTAACTGGAAACAAGCCAGCCAACAGCGAAGACTTTTGAGAGGAAAGAGGAAGCGCTGTCTAGTGGTGTCCATCCATCTTCAGCTGCCTCTGCTCCCACATAGCTGTAAATGAAGAACAAAGAGATGAGTGTCACCTGCATCAGGACTGGGACTGTAAAGGAGGAGCCCTCTACAGTGTTGGTTTGCTACCTGGCAACTTTCTCTGCCACATGACAGGCTTCCTGATCATCTATCAGTTCCATTTCATACACTTTCAAAAATTAAACTAGAAATAAATATAAACCTGTTAAGAATATCTGAAAAATCATGCCACCATCATCATAAAACTTTGAATGACTTCCCATCTATCGCTAAACCTACTGATATGGTTCACAGACAATACAAGACTTCCAAGTTCTGTCTTTTCAGACATAGCCACCAGCACAAACACAAAGTAAACTGAAACAGGAATGTCAAAATCAAAGTTAGAAATGGCAGAGAGCAAACACAGAAAATCAAAATGCCCACCTACAAAAATCCGCATGATAAAATGTGTGCCAACACTTGGCTATGCCACTAGCAGGCATCACTGGCAAGAAGGCACTGACCCTATGAAGCATCTGACCTAAACCGGAACATAATCAAGTGAAAGGTTAAAACCATGAAATCTAGAAGGAACTAGAACATAAAATAATGTTTATAAACCACAGCTCTGGTTTTGTCACCTACAGGAAAAAATAATAATCGAGATAAAAATCCATAGTGCATTTCCCATGACCACTTCATAGCTTGCTAAAAATAGTCTTTAGCAATGCTTTAATTTGTGCAGTGTGAGCAAATAAGCATGCCAATTTTACTCCATCCACTAGGGAATAACAAAACTAAACATAATCTCCTTTGAGACTGCAGCTAAAGGTGAACATAGAACAGTCACAAAGGTGACAAGCCAGGCACAGTGGCACACAAGGGCAGTGCCAGAACATGGAGGAAAAGACAGAGCCTGGAAAGCTCTAGGCCAGCCTAGGCTGCATAGGAGTGTCAGTCAACCTCAGCTACACACCAAGACAGACAGACAAACCAACAACCCCCAAGCCAACGGAGCACTAAGTAGCTCTCACTCAGTACATACTGAGCCAGGTACAAGGGGTACTTTATAGTTGTTCGACCCTAAAAACGTGCTTTCTAGCAGGGACGCTTTCAATTTTTTTGTTTTACTTACAATGAGCTCTCGCTATGTTTCCTGGGTGGTCTGGAACTCGCTATGTACATCAGGTTGGCCTCAAACTCACCCGGATCCGCCCGCTTGGCATATTTCTATCAGTGTATATTGACTCTTCTATATCTTCACATACAAGCTGAAGATTATACTCTGTATCCTACCACCTCTAAAAAGGGCACTTGGACTATCCTGAATCAGTCAGTTAGTTCAAAAGTTGGCATGACTGTAAAGCCAGAAGTGACATCACTGGAGAACTGAGAACACAGCCAGCTAGGTATTTCTGGCAGATGAAGAGTTACATGACAGCTAAGAAAGAGAAAGGAAGGGAAGAGGAAGCAAATCCAAACATATACTAAAGTGACAGGACATGCTAAGGAACGATGGTAGGAAATATACGGGCAGAAAAGTTGTGTGTGCAGTTTATAACATGCAATCGTCTTGACTGAGCCATGTGTGTACAGCAGCATAAGGGCAGCAGTACAAGGTGACAGGCTGTGTGTTCAGAACACAGGCTACCGTGCACCACATGAGGCGGCATGGGGAAAAAACACTGTCACAAATCCCTTGGGTTCAATACACGCTTGGTTTTGAATTCACTTCTGGCTGCTGTACATTCAGAAATCTTTTACTGATGCACAAGTTAAAAAACAAAAACAAACAGGGAAAAAAAAAACTCTCTCAATATGTTACTCAATCCCAGAAGGCTAAATATAAGATATGACTGTACCATCAGTATCAGTCAGGAGAGAGACCTTCATACATGCACAAACATCCCAACATGGACCCTACAGAGTGTCTGCTCAGCTCTGATAGGGGAAAAATCCAGCTCTCCTCTTGGGGTTCTTAGTCTTATTAATGAAAGATTTTAAGAATGGACCCACAGGAGAGCACAGGAAATGTTTATCAGCATCTAACTGGAAAACCCCTAGGGCAGGTAAACTGTGAATCTCAACAGATTTTGTTTAAGCTACATAAAGTCAGACACACAACTGACAAGCAGCGGCATGACTGGGAGGGAGCCTTAAAGAGAGTAGGAAAGCACAAAATATTGGGGAACTTGAAAGTGTTAAGGAAAAGCATGCTTAGAGAAAAGAAGAAAAAGAGTAGTGATTTTTTTTAGTGATTCAGAACAGCCGGTAGGCTCACGAAGCTGCACCAAAGTGGCCTGGTAAGCTACTAGGGGTGGATCAGGGAAGGAAAGGTACAATGTCACACTAGAGGACGAATTATTACACCTATCCCTGTAGCATGGCTTCCAGTGAGCATGGCTTCCTAGGGTCATTCCTTGGCCATGCCCAACTGGAATGTTAAGTCTCCACCCAGGCCAAAGATGCTATTTTCTTGATCAGGAGTTTTTTCTACTCTTAACAATACTCAACCTTTAACAGAATGAAATGCCCACCTCACAAAATGCCCACCTCTTTAGGGAGTCAGGGGCTTGTACACAGGCAACCATGATAAGGAATCTATGTTGTGCAATTTGGTGGTGTTTGTTAGATGATTTCTCACAGTAATAAGAAGACATTTATTACAAAAAGGGTTTGCCAATCAATGTGTTAGATATGCACAAAAGAGGTTGTATGCAGCCATAATGAAAAGCAAACTTATATCACTTACAGGAAAATGGACAGAACTGGAACAGGCCAGTCTCAGAAAGTGTCATGTTTTCTCTCACAGGTGATAGTTAAATTTAAAAGAAAGAAATGAAAGGGGGAACAATTCTTTGCCAACAAGGTTGGCAAAGAAAGTGTAGCAGACAGAGTAAACATGAAAAAAGAATACTCTATACATGTATGGAAATGTCAACAAAACCATTGACCTGACCCCCTCTATACTAGAGGACTCTGAAAGGACATCAAGGAATAAAGTAGAAGTGGACAATAGAAAGAAGGAAAAAGAAAACAGCCTAGAACCTTTCCCAAGTTAAAAAGATGTCCAGGAGCCAGGTGATGCCTGAAAAAGGGCTAAAAAGTCCCAACGTCCAAGAGGGCTCCCTGAAGCTACCCAAGACCCGGGAACTAGCTGAGAATCCCACAAGCAATTCCAAGCAGCACGGGAACACGTACCTATTTTAAAAAGGTGTGCATCAGGCAATATATTACATAAAATCACCTGACAAGATTCCTTATAATCCTGGCACCAAATCACACCCTATAGCAATTAAATTGGAATGAGGATGGGAACCAAACCTCATCTTTGTTGTTGTTTTGCTTTTTAATGATGTGTTGGCGAGCATTCCTACATGGTGGACAAACATTCTCCCTACAACTGAGCTATGCTTCAATATTTACTGTTGCCACTGCTTTGAGCCAGGTTAGAATGTGGATATCAGGCTGGCCTCCATCATCTTGCCTCAGCCTTTACAAGTGCTGGGATTACAGATGTGTGCTACCATGCCTGATGCTACCAATATTTTTTAAAGAACCCTGATTAGTTCTTAATCTATAGCAAAGTTAGAGAAGAACACCAGAGTGGAATCTCAGACCTCTTCATGAAATGAGGCTGCAACAAGAGCTGGAAGGTGGGTAATTTCCAAGATATATAAATCAGTCCATTCAGTGTGACATCAGAACCCCGCTGCCTGGACCTGGGTGACGGAGGTAGAAAACCAGTGACCTTTCCTGGAACACACATTGTTACTGCCAAGAGAGGCTGAGTCCTGTTTTCACTAGGCAAGCATGAAGGTGAATTTGCTCATATACTTTTAATGATTAGAGAAGAAATAATTATTAGCCTCAATTAGGAAAAAAAAAAGATTGTGTTTTTCTGTATAATGTTCAAAGCCTCAAATGACAGCAGAACCTGCATTTTGCAACCCCTATTTTTCTTTATGTTTCAAGTACTGGCCTGGCACTTGGAAAGCCATGCAGGTGACAGAAGAGTCACTACGAAGAAACCTGACGGCCTAACACTGTCACTATCGATTTCTGGGCCACCACCATATTAGTCTTTCTCCAGCCAAAATGGACAGCAATCTAAAATTACTTTTTTTTTTTTTTTTTTCAGTGCTGGGGACTGGGCCTACTACTCTGATACAGCCCCAGCTCCTAAAATACTTTTTAATCTTAATATCTGAACCACTATATTGCCTACTAATGACTTTATAAAGAAAAAGCAACTACACTCCCAAATAATAACCAGAATTCTTAAGGTAAAGTAAGATTATTGTCACCATCTACATCATTATCAACATTATTTTAATCTAAAATAACTTTTTAAAACATTCCTAGGGGAAAGCTCCCAACTTCAGAAAACAAAAGAGGAAACCATCTTCCCGGCATGCGGTAAATTGAATGAGAACAGCACATAGACTCTTGTGTCTGAATAACTGGTCTCCCATTGGTGGAACAGTTTGGGAAGGATTAGGAGGTGTGGCTTTGCTGGAGCGGGTAGGCTTCCAGGCTTCAAAGTCTCCCATCACTTCCAGTGTGCTCTGTCTGCCTCCAGCTTGTGGATCACGACGTGAGTTCTCCACTGTACCTGCTACTATCCATGCCTTTGCTCCACCATCGTGAACCCTAACCCTCTGAAACAGCAAGCCCAATTAAACACTCTGTTACAAATTGCCTTGGCCATGCTGTTTTGCCACAGGAACTGAAAAGTCACTAAGACATGGCACAAGGTAAAAGAAGTAAGGAGATAACACTGGAGATGAAGTGCCTGAAAAGTCCTTTATGCAGAAGGGCAGCAGAGTGTAGCCAAAGGATCATCACCGCCACCTGCCTCCTGCAGCTGCTTCTCAAGTGCTTTCCTGGATTCTCCTCCAATCAGTCAAAATACCTTTCTGAGGGCTGAGAGATGGCTCCGAGGTTGAGGGGGCCTGCTGAATAATCAGGAGGCTGGAGTTTAGATCCCAGCATCCATGTAACAAGGCAGGCACCGCGTGCACACCTGCAGCCTCAGCCAGTCCCAAGGGCTCGGAGACCCGAGGGGAGATGGGGCTCGCTGGCTTCTAGCTTAGCTGAGAAAAAGCCCAGCCCACCCTATTCGTTACTTCTCTACACCACGGCCAAGGTAACCATTAGGACAAGTCTGTCTGGCTTATCATCCCACCAGTTTAACAGTCCACTGGGGCAGGAGCACATGGCAGCAAGCAGCAGGCAGCTAAAGGCTCACAGCTTCAACCCAGGCACTCGGCAGAGAAAACAAAGCAGCAGTAGTGTGAGTCCTTAACCTCTCAAGGTCCACCTCCAGTGACAAACTTCCTCCACCAGGACCACACCTCCTAAGCCTCTCCAAATAGTGCCACAAAGTGGGGACCAAGAATTCAGTGCCCAAGGCTATGGGGGATGGACGGACATGTCAACCACCCAGTGTTCTTCTAAAGGGAGTCTAGATAAAGTATGGGGGATGTTTTTGTTTGCACGTGAGTTTGTTTGGCAGGTGGGTTGTGAGGGGTTTTTTTGTTTTGTTTTTTTGCATGTTTGTCTTTTTAAGATAAGGTCTCACTATGTTGTAATGGAAGTATTGTTTCTTTAAAAACTCAGTTATGTTATGTAAATATGTTTTTGTTTTAATCCCAAGTGTGGGATTATTGCCTCCTGTGGGGGTTGTCTTTGCCAGCTGGTAATGGCCTGCCTCCTGCAGCAGCATGGAGAGGGGCGTGGTCCAGGACTCTGAGGGATAGAAATAGGAACCAGGAGAAAGTGTGGCGTATGGCAGCTTGAAGAGACCAGAGATGGACGGTGTGGGAGTTTGAAGAGACCAGGGATGGACGGTGTGGGAGTTTGGAGAGACCAGAGACACTTCACAGCACAGCGGCTTGGAGGAGATAACTGGAAGGACTGCTTGCGTTTGCTATTATGGAGATTGGTAGATCCCCAAAACATGGACCCTAAGTGACTGGGAGAAGTAAAGGGGTCTGCCTTCTCTCTCTAACCTGGAGTTGAGGGTTAGAAGGGAGAGGCTTTGAGGAACCCCAAATAAAGCAGAGTTTAAAAACAAGCACTCTGCAGCCTTGAACGCACAGAGATCCACCACAGCATTGACTGATGCTAGAGTAGGTCACGTCCTACCACACTGGCTATGTGCTTTGGTACTGTTGCCTTGGTGTTTTGAGACAGAATCTTGCTTTTCAGCCTAACTCGCCTGGAACACACTGTGTACCCTGGGCTCACCTCAAACTTACCATTCTCCTTTGCCTCCTGAATGTTGAGATTACAGGCATGAGCCACTCTACGTGGCAAAGTACGTGTTCAAATGCTCCCCATGCCAGATAGATTTCCCAAGCTCACCCCCTCCACTCTAGCCCATGTTGCTTCTCTGACTCGTACAGCACAGCACACTGTGATCAAGTCATGCTATATGTCATATTGTCCAATCATGTGAGCCTTTTCTCCTTGATTCCACCCAATCCCTGACTTGCCCTGGACTCGTCACGTGTCCTACAGAGCCTGGCGAACAATGACCAGTCACTGAGAAAACCCTCTTTGCTATAAGCATATCCCCAAGTCTCATTTTGCTTTCTGTATTTTTTTTTTCAGGTACAAAGGCAAATAATGGAAATTTGGAGGTAAAATTAAAGTTTCTTCAATTATCTGACACCAGATTAGGAGAACCAAGGAGAAATCTAATCCAATCCCCTTACATTTCTGACTTAAAACAAGCTAAAGAGCAGGGACACAAAGCGTCTTTCCCCCAATGAGACACCAGTTAATGGCAGAAACTTGTGGTTGAGAACACGGGTCCTCCTCCCTGCCCAGGTTCTTCTCCAGGCCGCACTGCTCCCTGCTCCCTCACATCCGCTGCAAAGCCTCTATTTGTCCAGAGACTGCAGGAACCAAGCTTTGACATGACTGACACCTTACAGACTGAAGGCACCCAAGGAAAGTGACAGAGACCCAGAAGACAGCCTCACAGATCCCCCACGAGTTAACCTCTCCCTTCCAAGAGGAACAGATAAATCGTTTATTATATATTTAGTGTGTGTGTGTGTGTGTGTGTGTGTGTGTGTGTGTGTGTATGTGCACCATGCGCAAGCAGAAGCCCTTAGAGGCCAAAGAAGCATGTCAGATCCTTGGAACTGAAGTTACAGATGGTGACGTAACCACATAGGTACCAGAAACCAGACTGGAGTCCTCTGCAAGAACGTAAGTACCCTTAACTGCTGAGCTAGCTCTGTGGTCCCTCATCATTGTTCTCCTGTAATTGTATGTCATTCCGTGTTACTATAACACGGAACAAAATCAGCCTATCCCTAGAATTCCTCAGAATAACTGAGAAACAAAATCAGTGGCCACTTCAATTTTTCATTCATCTTTATTGTACAATAAATTAGTATTTTTTTCATTTACTGGCCTACCCACTTAAACATGTGTGTATGAATATGTATGCATACATGTGTATGGATGTGTGTACTTTGCTAATACATTTAAAAGTCTGATAAGTTTTTTTAAATAAGGTTGCATTTGCAAATACTGAATGAACTGTAATATACTAAATCAGCCTTTGTCCCTTTCCTTTTTAAAATAATAATATAATACAATAGTATTAAGGCAATGATTCAGAAGTTGGCCAAGTTTTTAATTGGTCTATTCATTAATTTATTATTGATTCATTATGTCTCAAATACATTTTATTCACATAAATCAAAGTATTACAAAGTTGCTATAAGACGGATAATCTAAAAATAAAGATTAGGAGCCAGGCCTGATGGCACACGACTTTGGTCCCAGCACTGAGGGAGGCAGAAGTAGGCAGATCTCTGTGAGGACAGCCAGGGCTATTACATAGAGAAACCCTGTCTCAAAAAACCAAAAACAAAATAGAGATTCGGTAAAGCACTTCCCTTGCAAACATCAGGCCCTGTGTTTGGTCCCCAGAAACTACCTAAAAAGGCTGACTCCCCCTTTAAATAAATAAATAAACGAATGAATGGATGATACACCCATACCCTAGCGGAAATGCTAAATGTGATGGCAGTGTATTAGTAATCCCAGTACTGAGGAGGCAAAGGAAGGCAGATGCTTGCTGGCCAGCAAGTTGAGCACAGTTCCAGACTATGAGAGAACTCCTCTCAAAAACAAGATGGATGGCTGAGGAATGACACCTAAGGTTGTCCTCTGACCTCTACGTAGATACATGTACCTAAACATACGTAAATACACAGATGCACACACAAAGAAAAAACTAATTTTATAACTTAATTTCTAACATGGGTTTTTAGCATATACCACACACACACACACCTAGAACAGCAAGGGCTGGAGAAATGGTGCAGTAAAACAGTGCACCATTCAAACCACCACTGTGTGTAAAACTGCCAGGCATGCCTTTGCAAGTGACCCCAGCATGGGGTGGGAGGCTCAGTGAAAAGCCAACCCCAAGAACGTGCCAGCTACCCAGCATGCGCAAAACCGGCAAGCTATCAGCTCATTGAAACGTTTTCTCTCAAGAGAACTAGGCAAGCTGGTGGTGGCACACGCCTTCAATTCCAGCAGAGGCATGCAGAGCTCCAAATTAAAGATCAGCCTGGTCTACAGATCAAGTTCCAGGACAGCAAAGGCTACACAGAGAACCCCTGTCTCAAAAACCAAAAAAGGAAGGAAGGAAGGAAGGAAGGAAGGAAGGAAGGAAGGAAGGAAGGAAGGAAGGAAGTTAGGAAGGAAGTTAGGAAGGAAGTTAGGAAGGAAGGAGGAAAGCTATATTGGCACATATCTACACACACACAGAAAAAAAACATGAGGTGAAACAAAGATACAATCTTCAAGAAGTAGAACCCTTCACCCAGATCAGTAAACACATCAACATATTTCCAGAAAAAAAAAATTAGAGGAGAATAAATAAAGGTGTATATTTTATTGCATACAGTTTCATTTAATGTGTAAATGAGCTTCGTCTGTGCATTCATCATTGATCCGTTCATTCACACTATCTGCTACACCATTCGTCAGGAATTGGTGATGCGAAAGGCGAAAGTAGGATTCCTGTTTTCCTGAAGACTGTGCCTTAGCAAAATTAATTGTCCTTAGTGGGACAATGAATACGCAACCCAGAAACAAGCTAATTTCATATGAGAAGGCACTACTCTGAATTAAAGGGAAACGGGCTGTGTCTAAGGAAGTCTAAATAAGGTAATCCCTCTGAGAAGGTAGCGACTGATGCCAAGCATAAAGCCTGATGGAAATTTCCTACCAACTAAAACCATTAACATTTGTTTCTGACCTGAATCCAGGAGGAAACCGCTTCTCACTCTCAACACAAGACACAAGCAGACAGCAGCACCAGAGAGATGGTCGGTGGTTACGAGCACTTGCTGCTTTTTCAGAGGACCCTGGTGCCGTTCCCAGCACCCATGTTGGGGTGGCTCACTGCCTGTAATTCCAGCTACAGGAAATCTGAAGCCCTCTTCTAGCCACCATGAACATGGGCAGACGGATGGACACACACACACACACACACACACACACAAACACACAAAATCTTAAAAAAAAAAAAAAAAAAAGCAAGCAAATAATCAGGAGAGGACTCCCAAGCCCTTGTCTGGAAAAGCCTGGTCTGGAGAAACCAAAGTTAATAGAAACACGAATATACCTGCATCCCACAAGTCAACACAGGAACAAAAAGGAAGGCTGGCAAAGCAATTCCTTCTTGCAAAAAGTATACACCAAGACCCCAAACCAGGCTAGCAAGCTCAGGTTTTTATTCTAACACAGGTGGTGCCTGCGTCTTTCCAGATTGGCTGGGGCCCCGAGCTCACAGCCGTTCCCAATTGGCTACTTTTAAAAGAATCATGCAAAGAAAATGAAGGAAAAAGGAAAGGAGTCTGCCACTCTAGGCCAGCAAATTCTGGAGGGCTGGGAAGGGGCTGGCTTTGAATAAACATATGGGGAAAGTAAAATACTTGCATAAAAGTTTTACAAGGTGTGGGACATTAGCGGTGTGGGAGATTTACAGAATTTTGGCCTTTGGTGGGCTGTCTACCTTTAATAGGAAAAAAAAAGACATTTTCCCTTCACTAATAGCAGGAAACCCCAGGCAAAGAAAGGGACATCCCTTTCTTAGGATCTTGCCAGGCTATCTGGTAACATTACAGGGCCAGTGATGATCCGCTGTGATGTTTATTAAAACATCTCTTTTTTTAATTTTTTATTTAATTTTTTTTTTATTGTATGTGCATTTAGTGTGAAGGTGTCAGATCCCTTGAAATTGGCATTACAGACATCTGTGAACTGTCATGTGGGTGCTGGGAATTGAACCGGGTTCCTTTAGGAAGGAGCAGACAGCACTCTTTACTGAGCCATCTCTCCAGCCCCGAAAAACATCTCTTAATTGTCTTTTCTAATAGGAAGAGGATAATGGAAAGGTGGGGTGCAGAACAAAATCTCTGCAGCAAGTCCAAGGATGTTAACAGAAAACTGTTACTAAGTATTTTAAGCACAATGTGTTAAACTCTAAAAACAGTCCCTATGGAGTACTAAAGTGAAACAGCAAATACCGGCAGGAGTTTTTTTCTAAATTTCTCCATTTGTTACAGACGTTTATTTCTTTATTTTTTTGGTTGTTTGATTGGTTGGTTGGTTTTGGTTTTTCAAGACAGGGTTTCTCTGTGTAGCCCTGGCTGTCCCGGGCTCACTTTGTAGATCAGGCTGGCCTCGAACTCAGAGATCCACCTGCCTCGGCCTCCCTGAGTGCTGGGATTACAGACATGCACCAGCACGCCTGGCTGTTACAGGCTTTTATATCGCCACTCCAATTTATAAAATCTTTACAGGAAGCAGGGTATAGTGGTGCATGCCTACAATCCAGTACTCATGAGAAGGAAACAGGATCTGAGTTCCAGGGCAGTTTTGTTGTTTTGTTTTGTTTTGTTTTGTTTTGTTTTGTTTTTAAGAGCTTTGGTTTGGTTTTTATTTTTCGAGACAGGGTTTCTCTGTGTATCCTTGGTTGTCCTGGACTCGCTTTGTAGACAAAGGCTGACCTGGAACTCACAGAGATCTGCCTGCCTCTGCCTCCCTGGGTGCTGCATCACCGCACCTGGCTTAGGGATTTAGCTCAGTTGTAGAGCGCTTGCCTAGCAAGGGCAAGGCCCAGGGTTTCGGTCCTCAGCTCTGAGGAATAAAAAAAAAAAATCTTTAAAGCTCTCAACCTTCCTAGTACTGCAACCCTTTAATACAATTCTTCATATTGTGGTAACCCGAGCCATTCTTTGCTACTTCGTAACTGTAATTTTGCTACTGTCATGAATCAGAATGTAAATATCTGATATTAGACCCACAGATTGAGAACCGCTTCTTTAAAGGAAAGTACTGTTCAAAGCTCTCTTCCACCTCTCATCCACCTGTACCCCATGCAAACAGCCAAGGAGTTAGGCAAGATTTTAGTGGCTTCTCCCTAGCCCAAAACCAAGAGATAAACACGTTTTGCCAGCTTTATTACTGGAAGAATTAAAAAAAAAAAAAAAAAGACAAAGAACATGAAACACTTAAGCTACAATTATAAAAGGAAAGGAAGACGAGCACAAAGGGAGCAAGGAACATCCAACAACATCAAACAGATTTCGAAAACTTAAGACATTCAAACTCAGGACCCCACTGCTTTTCAAAAACAGGGAACAAAACAGATTACTTGCAATTAGCAATGTTTTGAAAAACAAACCAGAAATCATCAGAGAAGAATGTACACACTACAGATTTTGTTTTACAAATGTTTCTTGGTATATTTGTTTTTACTTGGAGATGCCCATGCAGTTATAAACATATGAAATCTTACAGGTAAAGATTTCTTGCAGTTTTAAAAGCTATTTAAAAAAAAAAAAAAGTGCATTTCAAACTCCCTGCCATGCAGTTATTTCCACGCATTCTTACGAAAACACTGTAATGGCAATATTAAAAACATTAACAGATGGCTAACCCCACCTTAAAATCTCATTCAAATCCCATTTTGCCTTGATTGAGTGCTCTGTTCTGTGATGTTATGAAAAACACCTAACAGTAGCAGCAGCAGCAGCCAACAAACACAGCTGCCCACACTCAGGCTAAGGTAAGAGAGGCTCCCTGCCTGTTAGTCTCCAAAGGACTTTGTCCATAGAGTCATGAATATTATAAGAAAGGCATGGTGTGCTCGCAGCACTCAGGGGTTCACAGAGCGCTCTCCAAGACAAGACCTGGAACTAAGTCCTACACACACACACACACACACACACACACACACACACACACACACACACCAGACTCGGCCCTGGAATGGAATTTCTGGGGAAAAGGTTCATTCCTAAAATACTTTCTCTACATAATACTGCCTGAAGCAGATATCTGGTGGAGAAGAATTAACATAGGCGACAGCTACCAACTCTATAATAGGTCTAAACTTGAAGATGCCCTAAGCCTAGGGTATGTAAGTACTGAACTCAATCCACACTGCCAAGAACTAAAGATAATAAAATGTACTGACTGGAAGGAAGCTACACAAGAGTTCCTGCTAAGGTAACATACAGATACCATTTTTAGATGGCATCTTTGGGAAGGGAGAAGACAGAAACACTAAAAATTATAAAAACAGATTTTTTAAATTTTTATTATTTTTTTTAGTTTTTCAAGACAGGGTTTCTCTGCATAGCCCTGGCTATCCTGGACTCATTTTGTAGATCAGGCTGGCCTTGAACTCACAAGGGAGCACCTGCCTCTGCCTCCCAAGTGCTGGGATTAAAAATTTTTAAAAGGAGGGAATAAGGTACCCTAAAGAATTCTTGCCTGGTGGCACACAACTTTAATTCCAGCACAAGAGAGGCAGAAGCAAGTTGATCTGTGAGTTGGAGCCCAGTTTGGTCTACATGGTGAGTTACAGCCCACCAGAGCTACGTGATATTGTCTTATAAACAAACAAACAAATCCAAAAAGGGGTTGGGGCAAAATAAGGTGAGGATGAAAAGAGGAAGCACTATAGCAAAGGAAAGTACCTAATCACTGTGCTGTTGTGCACGTTTAATCTAAAATGCGATGCGGCCTCAGATGTTCCCATTAGTCTGACCTTAGCCAATCCTAACGTGCATCGCAGAGCCCTACACCCCTTTCCACAGCTAACTAGTGTTAGGCACCCTTGCCAGGGGCCTTCTGCAAAAAGAGGCCAGAGAGAAAACAACCGAAGTGCACGAATTCATAAAGGGCAAAAATGAAAATGGGTTAAGAGAAGTGAGAATAAAAGCTATGAATAAGCACAAGAGAAGGTACCCACAGCCACCAGCAAAAGAAAGGAAGAGGAGACATAAGCACAGGAGAGCGGGGTGCTGCCTGGTAGGGACCGTGGTTTCTGCAGCTCTTTCGTGAAAATCCCTTTTTAGCAGAGTAGACAGAGAAACTATATAACCTAGAAGGCAGGGAACAAGGACACAAATACATGAGTAAAGGAATTTATATCTTTTTTTGACCTACATTTAAATGGATTTCAAAACCCTTAGCATTGAAAGTCTGAGACAAGTCCTTGGAATCATCAATTCACTATTTTAGACACAAGGAAAACTGCAGTGAAGGCAAAGCTAAGGTCATTCGGACAGCAGCAGAAGAGGACAGGAATCAAGGTCTCCATTTCTGCAGTCATCACCTTCTCCTCTACTACACTCAGTGACACCAGCAAAAGCATCTTCAAAACAGTGTCTCTGCTACACATGTTAAGGCTAATCAGCCATGTTCCCATGTGTAAGCCTTCTTCCACGCTTCTCATTGATAACTGTTACTCTTCTCACAATCGGTAGAAGTCTCCTTCATTACACAATTGATTCATCAAGCCCACCAGCTCCACTGCCCCACGACCACCATACTTTCAAAATAACAATCATTTCACATACTGCACAATTGTGGCTCAACTCAAAATTGTACATACAGAGCAGACATCTTAAAGGAAAAGGAAATTCAGTTTAAAATCTACAAAGATTTTATAATTTTCTTTGATTTCCTTGAAAACCCATCATCAATGTGAATAAGATTGAGAAAGCTGTGCAAAAGCAGCTGGCATTAGCCGGGCTGATGCGTATTCATTGAAGTCGTTCCGAATTGGGGGTACTGCAGTCAATGCGTCTCCAGAACAGAAACTACAACTTGGAAACAGAAATCCTAAGTGGGTCCTGGGCGGTGATGGCACACGCTTTTAATCCCAGTACTCAGGGGGAAGAAGCATGTGGATTTCTGAGGCCAGCCTGGTCTACAGAGCTAGTTCCAGGACAGCCAAGGGGACAAAAAGAAACCCTGTCTGGAAAAAAAAAAAAAAAAGGGGGGGGGTAAAAAAAAAAAAAAAAAAGGGAAATCCTCAGAGGAGTAAAGACTGAACCAGTGAAAACAGTACAGAAAGTTGACGTGGGGAAAGCTGCAAAAGACCTGGATGCTGACTGACAAAGCCTTTAATCTCCTTTTAAGGGTTTCCCACAGGACGAGGCTGGGGCGGTGGGGGAGGTGAGTGAGTCCTTGTACAGTACCTCCGGAGCTGATCCCCAGGAAAGCAGAGTCATCAATTTCCTTAGAATACTCACAGCCATCTTAAAGGGAGGAAATTAAGAAGCCGGCATATCTTATGGAATCTTTGCATCTAAGGTTGAGTAAACTATAAAGTGGGCACACATCCGAGAATCCTAAGGATTACACAAGGCGCACACACACAAAAGTCCACACCACTTCGTATCACATTCAAAACATCTTTTCAGCAAATGAAGAGCTCATGGTGTTAACAGTTTATTTATTCGTAAATCTAACAACCTAAAACTATGTGTGATCTCTATCTGCTGGGTGAAACAAATCGGGCTTGGAGCCTTTGATTAGGCTGACGGAAGCGGCGAGACGCCAAGGGTTCGAATCCCGGCTGCCTGGCCACTCAACCACCACCACCACCACCACCACCCGCACCAGATAGCAGACGAAGTTCCTCCCCACCAGCCTTCCAGGAGAAGAGTTGTGCAGGGTTAAAGGGCATTTCACGTCCCTTCTCCGAAAGGGAGAACTGAGCTGTCAAGAACGGAGCACAAGTGTGAGCGGCCCCGGCGACTGCCCATCCCTGCTAAGCGCAGCCGACCCCTGCCGGAGGGTACAGGCTGTCAAAGCCGCAAAGCCCGGGCCGCGAGGACACCGCCTCCCGCCTCCCCGATCCTCCGTGCCTTACCTGGCCCGCCGCCTGCCCGTCAATCACGCCGGCCGCCGCCGCGGGGCTCGCGAGCCGGAGCTGCAGCCACAGCCCGCCGCGCGGCGCCGCAACAGCCTCGGGGCCAGGATGGAGGTAGGACCGAGAGCGCTCAGCGCCCGGAGACTCCGCTCTCCGTTTCCGCTCCGCCTCCCGGGCGCCCTGCCCCCTCTCCCGGGCCAGAGCACGCTGCGCGCGGCATTGTGGGGGATGTAGTCCCGCCTTGCGGAGAGGCGGCAGGCGCTCTTAGCCACGGGGCTCAGGGAGACGCCGTTGCTTGGCAACCGAGAGGCGCTGCAGCTGCTACAGTACTAGAAAAGACACAGCACCCTGATCACCACTAACCGTGACGTGAAGCCTCCAAGTCCTACTACTGACCTTCCACCAGAAAACCAATCCTCCAGATGCTGTTGGCTGACGATGAATAATATGGATGTAGATTTGTGTGCTCACTAATATTGCTAGCCATCCATTACCCCTGTAATATAGTCTGAATTAGGATTTGCTATAACAGCAAGGTACCAAATACTGAAGATTTCTACATAATAAAGAATGTAGACCATGGCCTAGAAATTTAAACTGTTGACTACAAATGTCAAATATTATAGGTAGATAGATAGATAGATAGATAGATAAAATTTATCATTTTTATGTTCACCATGCAATGAAACTATTATAGACATTTTAAACAGAGATTCATCTATTACTGAAATTTATAATTTCTAAACTTAAGTCAGGGCAAATGTCTATAGCACAGAGTAAAACCATCACTACCCACAAGGAATGCAAACTGACGAATTAACAGCCACCCCTCAAATGGAGGACAAGGTACAGGGTTGGCTTTCTAGATGTCATAGCCATCTTCCAGCTGCCTGCCTGTATAGATGAGCCTCTGCTAGTCTAAGGGGGTGCTCTCCTTATCCCAGCTCTTAGATCTGGGCCTTTACATTTTTTCAAAGACAGAGTCTCCCTCTACAGCACTGGCTGTCACAGAACTCACAGAGACTCCTGGGAGCTGTGACTGAAGGCACATGCCACCACACCCAACTAGCCATCATAGTCTTGGGAGTGTCAAAAGACTTTCTCCAAGATAACAATATTCTTAACAGACAGAAACCACAAATACCAGTCACATTGAAACAAGATACCGGCAGCAAAGCACCTGACAAAGCCAGTCATCATTGCATTTACTTAGCATGCCATTTACTTAGCACATAATATATTATATAAAAACATATATAATATACATAAACTTAAATCACTACTACAAGCAAAATTAAAAATCAAAATATGGAGATTGCATTA
The DNA here is from genome assembly GCF_907164565.1 of Psammomys obesus. NCBI lineage: Eukaryota > Metazoa > Chordata > Mammalia > Rodentia > Muridae > Psammomys > Psammomys obesus. Next base: position 515,966 of record NW_026591711.1, on the reverse strand, counting down.
CATTTCTGCCCAATAATGTTACTATAGAGATATATGAAAAAACAAAACAAAACAAAACTAAACTAAAAACCTAGGCAAGAACAAAATTTGCAGGGTCATATAATATGTATAACCAAAAAAGAGCCTGTAAACCGGATGGTTGCATACCATTAATCCCAGCACTCAGGAGGCAGAGGCTAGCAGATCTCTGTGAATTCAATGCTAGACTGGTCTATAGGGTAAGTTCCAGGACAGCCAGGGTTAAACAGAAAAGCCCTGTCTCAAAACAAACAAACAAAAATATCCTGCATATAGAATCTATAAAGAACTACAATCAAGGGCTGGCAAGATGGCGTAGTGGTTAAGAGCACTGCCTGCTCTTGCTGAGGACTCAGTTTCAATTCCACACCCACACAGTGGCTCACAACCATCCATAACTCCAACTCCAGGGGATCTGACACCTTCTTCTGAACTCCACAGGCACCAGGCATCAAGTGGCACACATACACACAAGCAGGCATAACACTAATGCACATAAAATAAAATAAATATTTTAAAAATAAAATTACACTCATAAGAAAAAAGATTCAAGGAGGCACATCACTAAGGAAGAAAATTGGATTTTGTTTACTAGTCATGAAAAAGCACCAACCTAAGGAATTTCTATTTGAGAGTATTTTTTTAAATGTTAAACTGGCCAGGCAGTGGTGAAGCATGCCTTTAATCCCAGCACTTGGGAGGAAGAAGGAGGCAGATCTGCATGAATTTGAGGCTAGCCTGATCTACAGAGTGAGTTCTAGGACAGTCAGGGCTACAGAAAGAAAACCTGTCTTAGGAAAAACAAAGTGTGTATGGGGGGTGTTAAAATTATGGTTCTTACTTATCTGAGACTCTATTTTATTACTCAATACTTATTTAATTTTCTATATTGGTAAATTGTGGCTGTTTGAATAAGAATGGCCTCCAAAGCTCATATGTTTGAATACTTGGTCCACAGTTGGTAGAACTGTTTGGGAAGAATTGAAAGGTGTGGCCTTGTAAGAGGAGGTGTTTCAGGTTTCAGAAGACTCATATCAACCTCAGTCCTTTGCCTTCTGCTTGCAATTCCAGACATGTGTTCTCAGCTGCTCCACCCCACCCACCCACCCAAAACAGAAACAACCCTCGGGAACCACAAGCCAAATTAAATGCTTTCCTTGATAAGCTGCCTTCGTCATGGGGTGGTTTGAGTGAGAACGGCCCCCAAAGCTCATAGGTTTGAGTGCTTGTCTCCCGTTGGTGAAAACGCTTGAGAAGAATTAGGAGGTGTGATCTTGTTGGAGGGGGTGTGTCACTGTGCACGCGCTCTGAGGTTCCAAAAAGTGCACACCATTTTCAGTTCCCCCCCCCCCCCCCCCCCCCCGCCTCATGGCTGCTGTCTCAACCCGTGCTCAAGCACTGTACCTCCTTGCTGCCGGGCCTCCCACCACAATGGCATGATGGCCATAGAATCACCCTCTGATACTATAAGCCCCAATAAACTCTTCCTTCTGTAAACTGCCTTGGTCATGGTCTCTTCACAGCAATGGCAAAGTCACTAAGACAGTCTCTGGTGTTTTATCACAGCGGTAGAAACCCTGACCAGGATATAAACCATTCTGTTTCCAGACAAGTGTAGGACTTTTCAGAGATCATGTGGGAAATGGCTTGATTCTTTTTCTGACCCCAGTTCACTGATCTCTGAACACCGCAGATATTTAATAAGTGTTTGCTTCTGAGGGCTCCCTGGATCTGTGTAAGGACTCATTGGCTATAATTTCCTGTCTTTTTTCATTATGTGTATGGGTGTGTGTCTCCGTGTAGACAGGTGCACTGACTAGCAGGGCCACAGAGGACAGAGGAGTCAGATCCTAGGAGCTGGAGATTCAGTTGATTCTGAACCAACCCACATGAGGGCTGTGAATCAAACTTGGGTCCTCTGGAAGAGCACTATGTGCTCTTAACTGCTGAACCATTTCTTTGTCCCTACTGTCTTAGCGAGGGTTTCCATTGCTGTGAAGAGATACCATGACCACAACAACTCTTATATAGGAAAGCATTTAACCGGGGCTGGCTCCCAGTTCAGAGGTCTTGTCTACTGTCTTCATTTTGGGAAGCATGGTGGCATGCAGGCAGACACGGTGCTGGAAAGATGGCTGAGAGTTCTACATATGGATCTGCAGGCAGCAGGAAAAGAGACACTGGACCGGCTTGAGCTTCTGAGACCTCAAAGCCCACCTTCTAGTGACACACTTCCTCCAACAAAGCCGTACCTACTGCAACAAAGCCACACTTCCTAATGGTGCCATTCTCTATGGACCTGTGGGGGCCATCTTTATTCAAACTACCACACCTACTATGTGCTATTTTCAATAGCCCCTGTTACCTCCATTCAATCCTGGTAGACAAAAAAATAACTTAGTTTGGAAGGTTTGAGAGATAACTATTTTTTTTTTAATAATTGTTATCCTTTATAGCATGTTTCAGCTTAGAAACTATTTTCTTAGAAGTCTTGGGGTGTATTACCAAACTCCTGTGCATCTGTCAACGACAGACTAAATAAAATCAAAGGATTGCAATTAGCTGTTCAAGTGAATTTAATCAGAGTGGAAGCCATGCTTTTCTAGAATCCAAGACGGACATTACAGCCAACCAGAATCAGAGCCCTGTTAGCAAAGTGCCACCATCTCCAAGACGGCAAAGCTGGCAATAGCACACCAGCAAGAAAAACGGCCACTCTAAGTCTAACCAGGTGTTCCCTGAGAAAAAGAGCTAGGAAGAAAACTGGGGAAGGAGGGAAAGTTGAAGTTTTACTTTCATTCCGACCGTGTCTTATTTGTTTGGAATTGAGACAGGCTCTTTCGTAGCCCAGGTAGACCTCAAATTTGCTATGTCGCTGTGTGGGCAGAGGAGCCGTGTGACCAGGGAAGCCAGCCTGAAACAAGGGTGAGGTCAAGGCGTGTCCAAATCCCAAAAATCTCTTCTTGAGACTGGTTGGAGTAGGACCGGTTCCTCCCTGTCCTGAGCCTGCATGTCCTGGTACATGTAGCTTTATGACCCCCACCTCTGCTATCCTTGGGGTGGTCATGTAGTCTGGTGGCCAGGTTACAGGTTAAACTTCCTCTCTCCTTATAAGGCCATGTCCAGCAAGCACCCGGAATTCTTCTTCATGCAAATAAGGCATTCCCAACACCTTAGCCCCCCCAAAGCCTTGAAGGTTTAAATAGCCTTTGTTCCCCCTAATTAAAGGAGCTGCTCAATGAAGCTGTCCGCTGAGAGGTCTGTTCTCGTAGTGGTCACTTGAGGTCTCATCACCCCCGGCCATTCCCAACTCACTTCTCCTCTCATGCCACCAGTCGGATAGAGGGCTACCATGCCATTAAGGGAGGGAGAGCAGAGTAGGAAAGACTTAGCTGATGATGACCCAAGAGCTGGGATGCTGGGATGCACCAGCCTAGTTTTGGTTTTAGTTGGTTTGGTTTTGGTTTTGGTTTGGTTTGGTTTGGTTTAGGTTTGGTTTAGGTTTGGGTTTGGGTTTGGGTTTGGGTTTGGGTTTGGGTTTGGGTTTGG
>NW_026591711.1:510488-512389 GCF_907164565.1 Psammomys obesus | reverse complement strand
TTTGGGTTTGGGTTTGGGTTTGGGTTTGGGTTTGGGTTTGGGTTTGGTTTGGGTTTGGTTTGGGTTTGGTTTGGATTTGATACTGGGACTTGAACTTGGGGTCTCAGGCATACTAGGCAAGCACTTAACCACCCGAGCTCCATCTTCAGCCTCAGCTCTTGCTCCTAAGGCAAAACATGATGTTTGGGCCCTATCTCTCAGGTTTGTAGGCACCAGGCAAAGGACTCAAGACTAAAGACGTAGGGAATCTGTGCTCTTTACTGAAAGTGAGCAAGCATGTGCTTGGAGGTAGACAGGGAGGCTAGAAGCAAAGTCGGGCTGTGGATGGTGGCACAGACCTCAGAAAGCTGAGGCGGGAAGACAGCAGGCTTGAGAACTGCCAGGGTTAGTTATAGAATGATTTCAAGGCCAACCTGAGGGACTTGGTGAGACCCTGTCCCACAAAGGAGATTTAGAAGAGGGCTAGGATGTCACGCAGTAGTAGAATGCTTGTCTAGCAAATACAAGGCCCTATTACCAATCCCTAGCACACACACACACACACACACACACACACAAACACACGCACACACGTGCACACACATATACATACACCAGAAGTGAAGTAAAACTGCCTGGAGCATGCCACTGTTGAGAAGACTGAAACCTGGATTCCTGGGCCCACAGCCCAGTGAATATGTTCTGGTTTTTCCCACAGTGACTTCATCACAGGAGTGTGACAGCCTAGGATGGAAGAGACCTGCCTGGCTAACCCCTATTTGAGGAACTTGGGATATGAAAAGTACCTGGTAGCTATGAAAAAAAACTCTTAAAACAGATTCGATTTTTATTGTGTTAGATAAATCCCAAGGAATACTTTTTACATTTATTAATCAAACTTATAAGGGCTCAAGGTCTAGCTCAGTTGAGAGCACAGATTGCTCTTCCAGATGATCTGAATTCAATTCCCAGCACCCACAGCAGGTGGCTTTCAACTACCTGTAACTCCAGCTCCAGCGGAATCGGATCCCTCTAACTTCCAAGAGCATTCATGTGCACATACCCCATCACACACAAACACACGCGATTTAAAAATAAAAATCCATCTTTTATTTAAGAATTCTATTCAAATTCCCGCATACCCATACACTCCCCACTGTACTTGACTCAGTCTGTCCTGAAGCAGAATAGATAGTTCTTTAGCAGAACAGACAGAGGCAGCCTTGAAACCCAAGTCTCTGTTGGGCCCCCTCTACTCCCTCTCATACCATGTCAGCAGCTCTTTGGAGTCTATTAAAAAGTGAGAGAGAGAGAAAACGAAGAAGAAACTGCCAGGCATTAACTACACTGTCTCCTCATTTGGCTGAGGATAAACAGAATTTAGACTGTCAGTTTTCATACAAATAACTTCCTCGATTCAAGCATTGGATTGAATGTTTCCTGAGTACCAACTTCCCAGTTTTACGCTGGTGCCTCAGAGAACACAGGGCAAGCACAAACAGGCTCACATCTCATGACTTTTACAGGAATGTTAAGATAACATGCACAACAAGAAAAGCAAATGACAAAAATACAAGACATTATTGAGTGATGTAGTATTGATAATACTGTAGAGAGTCAGGGTTATGCAGTGTTTATAATGTAATAGCAGGTGTTAGATAAAGTTCAATTGTATCAAGAAAACTTAAAAAACTGGGACCCTGCTGTTAGTTAATGGTTGCCGAGAACTTGCATAAGTCAAGGTTCTCTAGAGAAACAGAATTAATAGAATGACTCTATATAGATAAAAACAGGAATTTGTATGTTTGTTTGTTTGAGACAAGGTTTCTCTGTGTAGCTCTAGCTGCCCTAGAACTCTCTCTCTCTCTCTCTCTCTGTGTGTGTGTGTGTGTGTGTGTGTGTGTGTGTGTGTGTGTGTGTGT